>NC_092148.1:91266834-91444497 GCF_045791955.1 Oncorhynchus clarkii lewisi
CATTATGTGGGTCCTAGGGAAGATATTCAGCATATACCTGATAACATTATGTGGGTCCTAGGGAAGATATTCAGCATATACCAGATAACATTATGTGGGTCCTAGGGAAGATATTCAGCATATACCAGATAACATTATGTGGGTCCTAGGGAAGATATTCAGCATATACCAGATAACATTATGTGGGTCCTAGGGAAGATATTCAGCATATACCTGATAACATTATGTGGGTCCTAGGGAAGATATTCAGCATATACCAGATAACATTATGTGGGTCCTAGGTAAGATATTCAGCATATACCAGATAACATTATGTGGGTCCTAGGGAAGATATTCAGCATATACCAGATAACATTATGTGGGTCCTAGGGAAGATATTCAGCATATACCAGATAACATTATGTGGGTCCTAGGTAAGATATTCAGCATATACCAGATAACATTATGTGGGTCCTAGGGAAGATATTCAGCATATACCTGATAACATTATGTGGGTCCTAGGGAAGATATTCAGCATATACCAGATAACATTATGTGGGTCCTAGGGAAGATATTCAGCATATACCAGATAACATTATGTGGGTCCTAGGGAAGATATTCAGCATATACCAGATAACATTATGTGGGTCCTAGGTAAGATATTCAGCATATACCAGATAACATTATGTGGGTCCTAGGTAAGATATTCAGCATATACCAGATAACATTATGTGGGTCCTAGGGAAGATATTCAGCATATACCAGATAACATTATGTGGGTCCTAGGTAAGATATTCAGCATATACCAGATAACATTATGTGGGTCCTAGGGAAGATATTCAGCATATACCAGATAACATTATGTGGGTCCTAGGGAAGATATTCAGCATATACCAGATAACATTATGTGGGTCCTAGGGAAGATATTCAGCATATACCAGATAACATTATGTGGGTCCTAGGGAAGATATTCAGCATATACCAGATAACATTATGTGGGTCCTAGGTAAGATATTCAGCATATACCAGATAACATTATGTGGTCCTAGGGAAGATATTCAGCATATACCAGATAACATTATGTGGTCCTAGGGAAGATATTCAGCATATACCAGATAACATTATGTGGGTCCTAGGTAAGATATTCAGCATATACCAGATAACATTATGTGGTCCTAGGTAAGATATTCAGCATATACCTGATAACATTATGTGGGTCCTAGGGAAGATATTCAGCATATACCAGATAACATTATGTGGGTCCTAGGGAAGATATTCAGCATATACCAGATAACATTATGTGGGTCCTAGGGAAGATATTCAGCATATACCAGATAACATTATGTGGGTCCTAGGTAAGATATTCAGCATATACCAGATAACATTATGTGGTCCTAGGGAAGATATTCAGCATATACCAGATAACATTATGTGGTCCTAGGGAAGATATTCAGCATATACCAGAAAACATTATGTGGGTCCTAGGTAAGATATTCAGCATATACCAGATAACATTATGTGGTCCTAGGTAAGATATTCAGCATATACCTGATAACATTATGTGGGTCCTAGGGAAGATATTCAGCATATACCAGATAACATTATGTGGGTCCTAGGGAAGATATTCAGCATATACCAGATAACATTATGTGGGTCCTAGGGAAGATATTCAGCATATACCTGATAACATTATGTGGGTCCTAGGTAAGATATTCAGCATATACCTGATAACATTATGTGGGTCCTAGGGAAGATATTCAGCATATACCAGATAACATTATGTGGGTCCTAGGGAAGATATTCAGCATATACCAGATAACATTATGTGGGTCCTAGGGAAGATATTCAGCATATACCAGATAACATTATGTGGGTCCTAGGGAAGATATTCAGCATATACCTGATAACATTATGTGGGTCCTAGGGAAGATATTCAGCATATACCAGATAACATTATGTGGGTCCTAGGTAAGATATTCAGCATATACCAGATAACATTATGTGGGTCCTAGGGAAGATATTCAGCATATACCAGATAACATTATGTGGGTCCTAGGTAAGATATTCAGCATATACCTGATAACATTATGTGGGTCCTAGGGAAGATATTCAGCATATACCAGATAACATTATGTGGGTCCTAGGGAAGATATTCAGCATATACCAGATAACATTATGTGGGTCCTAGGGAAGATATTCAGCATATACCTGATAACATTATGTGGGTCCTAGGTAAGATATTCAGCATATACCTGATAACATTATGTGGGTCCTAGGTAAGATATTCAGCATATACCAGATAACATTATGTGGGTCCTAGGGAAGATATTCAGCATATACCAGATAACATTATGTGGGTCCTAGGGAAGATATTCAGCATATACCAGATAACATTATGTGGGTCCTAGGGAAGATATTCAGCATATACCAGATAACATTATGTGGTCCTAGGGAAGATATTCAGCATATACCAGATAACATTATGTGGGTCCTAGGGAAGATATTCAGCATATACCTGATAACATTATGTGGGTCCTAGGGAAGATATTCAGCATATACCTGATAACATTATGTGGGTCCTAGGTAAGATATTCAGCATATACCTGATAACATTATGTGGGTCCTAGGTAAGATATTCAGCATATACCAGATAACATTATGTGGGTCCTAGGGAAGATATTCAGCATATACCAGATAACATTATGTGGGTCCTAGGTAAGATATTCAGCATATACCAGATAACATTATGTGGGTCCTAGGTAAGATATTCAGCATATACCAGATAACATTATGTGGGTCCTAGGTAAGATATTCAGCATATACCAGATAACATTATGTGGGTCCTAGGGAAGATATTCAGCATATACCAGATAACATTATGTGGGTCCTAGGTAAGATATTCAGCATATACCAGATAACATTATGTGGGTCCTAGGGAAGATATTCAGCATATACCAGATAACATTATGTGGGTCCTAGGGAAGATATTCAGCATATACCAGATAACATTATGTGGGTCCTAGGGAAGATATTCAGCATATACCAGATAACATTATGTGGGTCCTAGGGAAGATATTCAGCATATACCTGATAACATTATGTGGGTCCTAGGTAAGATATTCAGCATATACCAGATAACATTATGTGGTCCTAGGGAAGATATTCAGCATATACCAGATAACATTATGTGGGTCCTAGGGAAGATATTCAGCATATACCAGATAACATTATGTGGGTCCTAGGTAAGATATTCAGCATATACCAGATAACATTATGTGGTCCTAGGTAAGATATTCAGCATATACCTGATAACATTATGTGGGTCCTAGGGAAGATATTCAGCATATACCAGATAACATTATGTGGGTCCTAGGGAAGATATTCAGCATATACCAGATAACATTATGTGGGTCCTAGGGAAGATATTCAGCATATACCAGATAACATTATGTGGGTCCTAGGTAAGATATTCAGCATATACCAGATAACATTATGTGGTCCTAGGGAAGATATTCAGCATATACCAGATAACATTATGTGGTCCTAGGGAAGATATTCAGCATATACCAGAAAACATTATGTGGGTCCTAGGTAAGATATTCAGCATATACCAGATAACATTATGTGGTCCTAGGTAAGATATTCAGCATATACCAGATAACATTATGTGGGTCCTAGGGAAGATATTCAGCATATACCAGATAACATTATGTGGGTCCTAGGGAAGATATTCAGCATATACCAGATAACATTATGTGGGTCCTAGGGAAGATATTCAGCATATACCTGATAACATTATGTGGGTCCTAGGTAAGATATTCAGCATATACCAGATAACATTATGTGGGTCCTAGGGAAGATATTCAGCATATACCAGATAACATTATGTGGGTCCTAGGTAAGATATTCAGCATATACCAGATAACATTATGTGGGTCCTAGGTAAGATATTCAGCATATACCAGATAACATTATGTGGGTCCTAGGTAAGATATTCAGCATATACCAGATAACATTATGTGGTCCTAGGGAAGATATTCAGCATATACCAGATAACATTATGTGGGTCCTAGGGAAGATATTCAGCATATACCTGATAACATTATGTGGGTCCTAGGTAAGATATTCAGCATATACCTGATAACATTATGTGGTCCTAGGGAAGATATTCAGCATATACCAGATAACATTATGTGGGTCCTAGGGAAGATATTCAGCATATACCAGATAACATTATGTGGTCCTAGGGAAGATATTCAGCATATACCTGATAACATTATGTGGGTCCTAGGTAAGATATTCAGCATATACCTGATAACATTATGTGGGTCCTAGGTAAGATATTCAGCATATACCAGATAACATTATGTGGGTCCTAGGGAAGATATTCAGCATATACCAGATAACATTATGTGGGTCCTAGGGAAGATATTCAGCATATACCAGATAACATTATGTGGGTCCTAGGGAAGATATTCAGCATATACCAGATAACATTATGTGGTCCTAGGGAAGATATTCAGCATATACCAGATAACATTATGTGGGTCCTAGGTAAGACATTCAGCATATACCTGATAACATTATGTGGGTCCTAGGGAAGATATTCAGCATATACCTGATAACATTATGTGGGTCCTAGGTAAGATATTCAGCATATACCTGATAACATTATGTGGGTCCTAGGTAAGATATTCAGCATATACCAGATAACATTATGTGGGTCCTAGGGAAGATATTCAGCATATACCAGATAACATTATGTGGGTCCTAGGTAAGATATTCAGCATATACCAGATAACATTATGTGGGTCCTAGGTAAGATATTCAGCATATACCAGATAACATTATGTGGGTCCTAGGTAAGATATTCAGCATATACCAGATAACATTATGTGGGTCCTAGGGAAGATATTCAGCATATACCAGATAACATTATGTGGGTCCTAGGTAAGATATTCAGCATATACCAGATAACATTATGTGGGTCCTAGGGAAGATATTCAGCATATACCAGATAACATTATGTGGGTCCTAGGGAAGATATTCAGCATATACCAGATAACATTATGTGGGTCCTAGGGAAGATATTCAGCATATACCAGATAACATTATGTGGGTCCTAGGGAAGATATTCAGCATATACCAGATAACATTATGTGGGTCCTAGGTAAGATATTCAGCATATACCAGATAACATTATGTGGTCCTAGGGAAGATATTCAGCATATACCAGATAACATTATGTGGTCCTAGGGAAGATATTCAGCATATACCAGATAACATTATGTGGGTCCTAGGTAAGATATTCAGCATATACCAGATAACATTATGTGGTCCTAGGTAAGATATTCAGCATATACCTGATAACATTATGTGGGTCCTAGGGAAGATATTCAGCATATACCAGATAACATTATGTGGGTCCTAGGGAAGATATTCAGCATATACCAGATAACATTATGTGGGTCCTAGGGAAGATATTCAGCATATACCTGATAACATTATGTGGGTCCTAGGTAAGATATTCAGCATATACCAGATAACATTATGTGGTCCTAGGGAAGATATTCAGCATATACCAGATAACATTATGTGGTCCTAGGGAAGATATTCAGCATATACCAGAAAACATTATGTGGGTCCTAGGTAAGATATTCAGCATATACCAGATAACATTATGTGGTCCTAGGTAAGATATTCAGCATATACCTGATAACATTATGTGGGTCCTAGGGAAGATATTCAGCATATACCAGATAACATTATGTGGGTCCTAGGTAAGATATTCAGCATATACCAGATAACATTATGTGGGTCCTAGGGAAGATATTCAGCATATACCTGATAACATTATGTGGGTCCTAGGTAAGATATTCAGCATATACCTGATAACATTATGTGGGTCCTAGGGAAGATATTCAGCATATACCAGATAACATTATGTGGGTCCTAGGTAAGATATTCAGCATATACCAGATAACATTATGTGGGTCCTAGGTAAGATATTCAGCATATACCAGATAACATTATGTGGGTCCTAGGTAAGATATTCAGCATATACCAGATAACATTATGTGGTCCTAGGGAAGATATTCAGCATATACCAGATAACATTATGTGGGTCCTAGGGAAGATATTCAGCATATACCTGATAACATTATGTGGGTCCTAGGTAAGATATTCAGCATATACCTGATAACATTATGTGGTCCTAGGGAAGATATTCAGCATATACCAGATAACATTATGTGGGTCCTAGGGAAGATATTCAGCATATACCAGATAACATTATGTGGGTCCTAGGGAAGATATTCAGCATATACCAGATAACATTATGTGGGTCCTAGGGAAGATATTCAGCATATACCAGATAACATTATGTGGGTCCTAGGGAAGATATTCAGCATATACCAGATAACATTATGTGGGTCCTAGGGAAGATATTCAGCATATACCAGATAACATTATGTGGGTCCTAGGTAAGATATTCAGCATATACCAGATAACATTATGTGGGTCCTAGTGAAGATATTCAGCATATACCAGATAACATTATGTGGGTCCTAGGGAAGATATTCAGCATATACCAGATAACATTATGTGGGTCCTAGGGAAGATATTCAGCATATACCTGATAACATTATGTGGGTCCTAGGGAAGATATTCAGCATATACCTGATAACATTATGTGGGTCCTAGGGAAGATATTCAGCATATACCAGATAACATTATGTGGGTCCTAGGGAAGATATTCAGCATATACCAGATAACATTATGTGGGTCCTAGGGAAGATATTCAGCATATACCTGATAACATTATGTGGGTCCTAGGGAAGATATTCAGCATATACCAGATAACATTATGTGGGTCCTAGGGAAGATATTCAGCATATACCAGATAACATTATGTTGGTCCTAGGGAAGACTATTTTGCATGACCTGCATTCTCTTTTTCAGCTTTTTTGATAGCCCACTATACCAAGCAGCGCAGGCATATGCAAAATGACACTGAATCAAGGTTGAGACAAGCGGTTTCTTAACTTTGATGTTAAAATATCTAGTGTTACGATAGAAATGTTAATTTGTTCGCCATTTTAGAAAGAATTTTAGCAGCAATCAGGTCTTCAGAAAGGGATTGATCTCGGGACACAGCAAGTGAAGTTACACGTTTGAGATTCAATCTCCTTGCCTGCACAGTTCCCCTTTATCTTGTCAGCCCTATAAGCAATCTATGTTTTGTTCCAAACAAAATCGATTCGGTTTTTCACAAATGTAGTGACAATTTGTTGTCAGTCAACCAATCTCTAACAAAATACAATTCTTCTCCGATTGAAACAGTCATTTTCTGTGCCCACTGCTGATACATTGACTATCTCGTCTATAGATTGCACCCATCATCCCTGCTTGTGTCCAGTATCCCAATGTTTGGCACCGCATTTAAACGGCATACATTGCAAACAAGCGAAATGTGGCTTTGATACTGTACAGCTTCATCATACAACAAGGGGTTTGATTGCTCCACACTTTATGTGAACGAACAAACCACAAATGTCGCAAGCCAACCCTTTTTTTTAATGATTCCTTACAGTTTTACCACAGTGTGGGCATAGTTGTTGAGCTTGTTTTGTGGTGTTTGGGCCAGGACAGGGGTTTTACATCGCCACAGAGTAGCAGGCTGAAGGTAGTAACACGCGGCGTGTTAGGGTCTCAGCGGCGCTTCCTGTGTACCTCTACCGAGCGGCTCAGCTGTTCCCGCAGGGAAAGGTGATATCAGGTGCCGGTAAAGTTGTTCATGGTTGAAATTCACACTATGAAAGCGAAGATTTACCACCCGTGTCTCTCGGTGCAGGTGGAAGCACAGTTTGGGATGATCTCCGTGTTTGAATTGTAGAATAAATCAGAAACGCCAAAACAAAACTTCTGGCTAGAGACATAATAGTGGTGAACGCGTACTCTCTTGTTCACCGACACAGCTGATATAACCTAGAGGAGAGAGGGATGAAGAGGAGAGGAGAGAGGGATGAAGAGGAGAGAGGGGTGAAGAGGAGAGAGGGGTGAAGAGGAGAGAGGGATGAAGAGGAGAGAGGGATGAAGAGGAGAGAGGGATGAAGGGGAGAGAGGGATGAAGGGGAGAGAGGGATGAAGTGAAGAGAGGGATGAAGTGAAGAGGGATGAGAGGGGAGGGGAGAGAGGGATGAAGTGAAGGAAAGAGACTTTTTATTTTTTATTTAACTAGGCAAGTCAGTTAAGAACAAATTCTATTTTCAATGACGGCCTAGGTACAGTGGGTTAACTGCCTGTTCAGGGGCAGAACTACAGATTTGTACCTTGTCAGCTCGGGGGTTTGAACTTGCAACCTTCCGGTTACTAGTCCAACGCTCTAACCACCAGGCTACCCTGCCGCCCCTTATTGAGAAAATAAGGTAGTTAAATAGACAGTCAACATGAATCTGTGTGTGTGGCCTCACCTGGTGTCCACACTAAGTGGCTGCGGACTTTAGGCTTGAAAACATGCACAGACACACGAGGACAAACAATACAACGTAGTTATAGAAATAATAAAGTGTCTTCCATGGTCGGTCCTCTGGCCTATTCTCCATGGTTGGCCCTCTGGCCTATTCTCCATGGTTGGCCCTCTGGCCTACTCTCCATGGTTGGCCCTCTTGCCTACTCTCCATGGTTGGCCCTCTTGCCTACTCTCCATGGTTGGCCCTCTTGCCTATTCTCCATGGTTGGCCCTCTTGCCTATTCTCCATGGTTGGCCCTCTTGCCTATTCTCCATGGTTGGCCCTCTTGCCTATTCTCCATGGTTGGCCCTCTTGCCTATTCTCCATGGTTGGCCCTCTTGCCTATTCTCCATGGTTGGCCCTCTTGCCTATTCTCCATGGTTGGCCCTCTTGCCTATTCTCCATGGTTGGCCCTCTTGCCTATTCTCCATGGTTGGCCCTCTTGCCTATTCTCCATGGTTGGCCCTCTTGCCTATTCTCCATGGTTGGCCCTCTTGCCTATTCTCCATGGTTGGCATGGTTGGTTTTCTTGCCTATTCTCCATGGTTGGCCCTCTTGCCTATTCTCCATGGTTGGCCCTCTTGCCTATTCTCCATGGTTGGCCCTCTTGCCTATTCTCCATGGTTGGCCCTCTTGCCTATTCTCCATGGTTGGCCCTCTGGCCTATTCTCCATGGTTGGCCCTCTTGCCTATTCTCCATGGTTGGTCCTCTTACCTATTTTCCATGGTTGGCCCTCTGGCCTATTCTCCATGGTTGGCCCTCTGGCCTATTCTCCATGGTTGGCCCTCTGGCCTACTCTCCATGGTTGGCCCTCTTGCCTATTCTCCATGGTTGGTCCTCTTGCCTATTCTCCATGGTTGGTCCTCTTGCCTATTCTCCATGGTTGGCCCTCTTGCCTATTCTCCATGGTTGGTCCTCTTGCCTATTCTCCATGGTTGGCCCTCTTGCCTATTCTCCATGGTTGGCCCTCTTGCCTATTCTCCATGGTTGGCCCTCTTGCCTATTCTCCATGGTTGGCCCTCTTGCCTATTCTCCATGGTTGGCCCTCTTGCCTATTCTCCATGGTTGGCCCTCTTGCCTATTCTTTGAAGTTGGAAGAAGCCACAGTTATACACCTGAGCCTGCTTACTGCACAACACAATCCATCAATCAGATTGATATATGAGTGGGTAGGTGTGGGTTATAGTTCTACATTTTTTTCAAATTGGGACTTAAAATAACATGTTCTGTTTTTGTACAGACGTCACACCCTTACCTAAACAGCACCCTTACCTAAACAGCACCCGTACCTAAACAGCACCCGTACCTAAACAGCACCCGTACCTAAACAGCACCCGTACCTAAACAGCACCCATACCTAAACAGCACCCATACCTAAACAGCACCCATACCTAAACAGCACCCATACCTAAACAGCACCCATACCTAAACAGCACCCATACCTAAACAGCACCCTTACCTAAACAGCACCCGTACCTAAACAGCACCCGTACCTAAACAGCACCCGTACCTAAACAGCACCCGTACCTAAACAGCACCCGTACCTAAACAGCACCCGTACCTAAACAGCACCCGTAAACAGCACCCGTACCTAAACAGCACCCATACCTAAACAGCACCCATACCAGCACCCGTACCTAAACAGCACCCACTAAACAGCACCCGTACCTAAACAGCACCCATACCTAAACAGCACCCATACCTAAACAGCAGCACCCATACCTAAACAGCACCCATACCTAAACAGCACCCTTACCTAAACAGCACCCTTACCTAAACAGCACCCTTACCTAAACAGCACCCTTACCTAAACAGCACCCTTACCTAAACAGCACCCTTACCTAAACAGCACCCTTACCTAAACAGCACCCTTACCTAAACAGCACCCTTACCTAAACAGCACCCTTACCTAAACAGCACCCTTACCTAAACAGCACCCTTACCTGAGAAATTGAAAGAAACTGGGAATTGAATAACTGCAGTTGACATAGTCAAGTAAATGGAAGAATAGTCTTATTGCAATGTGAATGGAAGCCTTTGGTTGTGCGTAGTGCAGTCTATGGTGTTGCCAGGAAACAGCACCCTCTTAAAAGAGCCTTTGGTTGTGCGTAGTGTAGTCTATGGTGTTGCCAGGAAACAGCACCCTCTTCAAAGAAGTAGGAGGTGAAGATCTCCCACACACGGATTGCCTCCCCATGCTGTGTTGTTGGACCCCATCCTTGAAACATCCTGCAGAGCAGCAGACCCCTCCTCTGGGACACGGCGGCGAGCTGCAGATCCCCTCCTGGTCCTCGTGTCCATCCTCATGAAGTTATGCCGGACACAGGTAGCCTGCACACACCTGAATTCCCCCAGGAGACAGTCCCAGATTACCCTGGTCACCCCACCTTGCAGTGCCCTGGTCACCCAACCTTGCAGTGCCCTGGTCACCCAACCTTGCAGTGCCCTGGTCACCCAACCTTGCAGTGCCCTGGTCACCCAACCTTGCAGTGCCCTGGTCACCCAACCTTGCAGTGCCCTACACGGTAACTGTAGGCAACCGTTTTTAAGTCATCTCCAGTTATAAGGTATCTGTAGGAATATGGAAGATAATGTCATTGTTAGACTTTAACATCACCGGGGTCATTGTGGATTACTAAAGTATAATATCCCTGATAACAAATCATGACAACATTGGATAGACAGATGCATGTAAACACACATGTGCATGTTTAGCATGTGACAACAGCAGGATCACATCAATGATAGCATCACATATGTGTGCCCCTTTGAGACCCCAGGACCAGGACTGAGAGCCACTGCTCTTTACTGGGACCTCTTCATCTGTAGACAGGCTTTCACAGCTCTCTGTATCTGCGGACAGAAAAACCTCACAACAAACGTACTTCATTATACTCAAATTAGACCACACTGAATATTATGTTGCTATTATCTCCATCCTCACTTCTAGGGACAGGAACTACACAAGTACCTGCCCTATCCAGAATAATCTACTCTCTCTGCGATCTAATAGGGGTGTCAGTGGGCTGACTGTGAACGCTCTGAGAGACTCTGGGTTGAGGTCAGTGATAAAGTAGTCTACAGTACTACTGCCAAGAGATGAGTTATAGGTGTACCTACCATTGGAGTCTCCGCGAAGCCTACCATTGACTATGTACATACCCAGCGGTTGACTGAGCTGCAGGAGTTGTGACCCGTTTTTGTCGGTTATGGTGTTGTATTTGTGCTTAGGGGGTATATGGGGGAGGGAATGCTAAACCTCCAGGTAGATGTTTGTCCCCCTGTGTGCTGAGGGTGTCAGGTTCTTATCCAGTTCTGGCATTTAGGTCACCACAGACTAGTACATGTCCCTGTGCCTGGAAATGATTGATTTCCCCCTCCAGGAGGGAGAAGCTGTCTTCATTAAAGTATGGGCGATTCTAGTGGGGGGATATAGGTAGCACACAGGAGGACATTTTTCTCTGTTGAGATAATTTCCTTTAGAATTTCTAGCCAAATGTAAAATGTTCCTGTTCCTCTCCTCCAGCAGTCTGTTCCTCTCCTCCAGCAGCCCGTTCCTCTCCTCCAGCAGCCCGTTCCTCTCCTCCAGCAGCCCGTTCCTCTCCTCCAGCAGTCCGTTCCTCTCCTCCAGCAGTCCGTTCCTCTCCTCCAGCAGTCCGTTCCTCTCCTCCAGCAGTCCGTTCCTCTCCTCCAGCAGTCCGTTCCTCTCCTCCAGCAGTCCGTTCCTCTCCTCCAGCAGTCCGTTCCTCTCCTCCAGCAGTCCGTTCCTCTCCTCCAGCAGTCCGTTCCTCTCCTCCAGCAGTCCGTTCCTCTCCTCCAGCAGTCCGTTCCTCTCCTCCTGCTCTTTCTCCTTCTGATTTTGCCTACAGTTATAGACATGTTTCTCTCCACCTTCAGCTCTCCGGGTCTGGTTGAGGGGTTGTTGTTGAGCTGGACTGTTTTTTGTGCTGACTCTCAATCTCCTCTCTCTCACTCTCTCGTTCATATTATGGGGACATACAGGGTACTAAGTGTGTAGAGGGTCATATATAATAATCTATTGATTGATGAATTGATTGGTTGATTGATAAGGCCTGATGAGGTTATTCTAGTCCTATACCTCCATCGTGAGTTAGGAGGAGGAAGAGGAGGAGGTGTGGTGAGCTTAAGTGTTAATACCGGAGAAAGGCCTGTCCCAGTCTCCTCTCTATATGTACCACTAATGTAAATGTAAATATCAAAACAGATACCAAACATTAAGAAACTATAAGGAAGAGAAGAGTAACTGCAATGAAATAAACCAGAGACCTGTGGAAAGAAGCCCCCTGATCTCCTCGTGTCTGCCAGCAGGGGAGGACACCACGCCTCAGCTCAGGACACCACGCCTCAGCTCAGGACACCACGCCTCAGCTCAGGACACCACGCCTCAGCTCAGGACACCACGCCTCAGCTCAGGACACCACGCCTCAGCTCAGGACACCACGCCTCAGCTCAGGACACCACGCCTCAGCTCAGGACACCACGCCTCAGCTCAGGACACAACGTCTCAGCTCAGGACACAACACCTCACCTCCTGCTGTAACGGGTGGACCGAAGGCCGATTCCACCAAGCTCTGGCTCACCCTCACGTGTCTGAAGGACGCACTGTGGTCCTCTGACAACTTGTTGGTAGGGAAACGCGTGGAGACCACCCATCAGACAGTGGCCTTGATAGCTACGGAAGCCCTGAGGTGGTATGGACAAAATAGAGCCTCAACCCCAGACAAAGTATCACCCACAACATCTAAGGTCCCGGCCTGACAGTGCTGCAGCGCCTAGGGGAGGGATCTCTTCTGGGCCCTGAAGGATGGGGGGCGGAGTTGATTCGGAAGAGCAGGAGGAGGCAAATGTGATAAGGACTCACCTCGTTCCTGCACAAAGGAGAGAAGACCTCTTTTTTAATAAAGGGACTTTTAAACCTTTTACATGTCTTTAAAAGGTATACTCGTTTCAATTATAATGTGCACATTTGAAATGGCTTTTACAGATGGGACATGTTTAAAAGTACTTCTTTCTTAGGGTGTTTTATTGTTTTAATAACATGTACTTTTAACATATAATGTTTCAATGCAGTTTTTTATGCATATTATGTCGTTTTAAAGCGTACAAATGATTATGTTAAAAGTATGAGCTATTTTAAGAAACCCTGCGACAATAACCATTTTTCCAAAATAAAATAAATCTGTTCTTATCAGTTTAATATCTGATATGTCCCCTATCTGGGGACAATATATTAAATGGATTTTTCCACGGTCTAGTAGGTTATACATAACTGTGCCATTATTCAGAATTCTGATTGTGTGCCGTCATGATTCGCTTGTATGACATTTGGAGCCCCAAGCTACAGGCTTCTGTAGGGCTAAACCTGCCGAGCTGAAAACATGCGATTTAGAAGGGTTCGATTATACGCCCAGGCTTTTATTTTACAATTAGTATCAGCAACGATCTGGAGCCGTCTGTCAGTAATACCCACATACATTTATTTTAGCGATCATTTTGGACATGTAGCCTATTGTAATCATTATGGAACTTATGTAGCAGGTTAAACCTGGAGCCTGGCGCACGGTTCACGACGACTGGACTGTTGTCATACAGTTTCACGAGTAGTGAGAATGAAAGTAGATTTGTAGGATTATAGTTCAACCACTATTGGACACTTTTTCTCCACATTCCAATATTTCATGGATGGAACTTGAATTATGACAACTTTCAGTATGAAACAAAGCAGTGCATGTTTTATTCATCGATATACAGTATTTCGTGAGTAGATAGATGCTCTCCAACCCAATATGCCTATTGGTATTTTATGTGCATGATATGAAGTTTGCTGTAGTGACTGACTAAGCCTAATTTTAAAAGTGTGCCTCAAAAGTGCCATGTTTGCAAACGTGTATTATGCGAAGCACACATTTAGTTAGGCAGCCAGGACCGTAGGACGCATTGTCGGTCTAGCTCTCACTGCAGTCCAGTGCCATGGACATCTTTGAAGTTTGGCCTCTAGTAATTTAGGAGGGCAACTTTATAAAGGCCTCCCTACAATGACCTTATCATGCAAGGCTCTACAGACAGATTAAAAAAATATATAGACTATTTTTATTTCATACATTATTTGTGTTGATGATGTACTATGTAATGAAGTCGAGTGGTTCAACATTAAAATGCATTTTGATTGAACACATAGCTTGAACAAGGCGACGGTCGGTGGAAGTCTGGCGCCACCAAGTGGACAATTATTTTACCTGAGATATTTTGTAAAATATCAAATGTTATGTCAATATTGTTATCTGCAAATGGTTTCCCACACCCCTATTTGATAGATTTTTATTCCAGTTTAGCAGTAAATCTGGTTTTAACTCAATAACGATTTGTCTCGTTTCGTTGGTGCAAGTGAGAACAGGTGTTTTCTTCTGGAAGTTTTGTTGCATTTCCTTTTTAAACAGCTCATCTGTATTTTTGTACATCATTTTATACACATACAAACGGCATAAAATGGCTTCACCACTTTCTAGGCATCATTGACAGACTTGCTCAAACGTAATGATTCTAATAAAAGTAACATCCGGTTAACTTCGTCCAATTTATATTTACAACGGCAGGGGGTGCACCGTTCCTGGAGGTACTGCAATACCAGGTCGATGCGTGGAGTGGACGGAGCAAGCCCCTATTCCATCTCCCTATTCCAAAAATCAATTTAATATATGGTCCCCAGATAGGGGACGTATCAGATATTAAACTGATAAGAACAGATTTTTTTTTTTTTTTTTTTGGAAAAATAATTTTTATTTTCATTTCACATTCAAATACAAATTCAGTGCATAACGTTGTACATAACATGGATACTTACAAACAGTATCAACAAGTACCGTAACAATATAAGAATATCAAAACTCCTAAAAAAAGTGCTGTTCTGCAGAACCTGAGCAGTATTATTGGCCTATATTCAACATTAACATGCCTCTAACAATCTCCAAAAACAATACAAACAATTCTATATATAAAAATATATACATATATATACATATGCCAAAATGCACTCTGGATAAAACTGTGTATATCAAATATCTATAAAGGCTTAGATTACATTTCAATTGTACCTATGTAATACAATTATATATCAGTTATAAACACATTTACAATGACGGGTAAATCCCTTTCCATCTCTGTCTTACTGATGCAATGCCCCCCTTATCTATTTCAAATTGTATTCTTTTCCATACTTCTTGTTTTATAAATTGAACCAATCCCGTCGGTGACCACTTGAGAGTGTCATTAACTGCACCACATCTGGCCTCCCAAAGTTTGGTCTTGATAAGGGACACCAGAGTCACTAATGCTAATAATTGCACCCTTTCCACATTTTTTATTTCAAGTTTGGCAACCCCTTCATAATCAATGTTTTTTAAAATCTCAAAAAATTGTTTACTTTTTCCCCAAACTGATTGAGCAAAAGAACATTCCCATAAAACATGTGGAATTGTTTCAATTGCGAAACAATTGTCCCTAGGACAGAATTTATTTAGGGTCAAGTTATGATCGTATAAAGTTGAACGGACCGGAAGACGTCTGTGTAAAACAAGCCAATTAAAATCTTTCAGTCTGTTGTCTAACCCTTTTAATTGTGTCCGTAGCCAGGTGGAAGGTGATATTGGTAATCCGTCTCTAGGACGACAATTTTCTATTAATTTGGCGTATAGCAATCTGTGGTTGATTACATTTTCCTTTACTTTGCAGACAGGGGTTTTCCTTGCCCATTCCACTATTTTCTTAAAATGTAACGGGATAATTTCAGCTTTTGGCTTACTATTATCCCACTTCACCATGAATCTTAACGGTACAGACAGCCAGAATTTTATTAAAATGTGACATTTGTGTACAGAAGACGACAAAAGACTACAAATGTTTGTGTAGAACAACGCATCTAGCTTGAGAGGAATATGAGGGAAATCCCTTCCACCAGCCTCTATAGGCTGGTACATCCGATCTCTACGGATGTACTCATATCCCCCCCAAAAGAAATTAAACAGTACCCGTATAAAAGTTTTTCTTAGTGACACCGGCATGGGAAACACATATGCAAGGTGAAGTAATGAAGGCAGAATGTCCGCCTTCAGCACTAACACCTTCCCACTAAAAGATAGTCGCCTGACTTTCCACAGTCCCAATCTTTTATTAATCGATAATAGTTTTTCTTTCCAATTGAACATGTCATCTTTAATTTCATTTCCGAAAGATATGCCGAGCACAACCATTGGTCCTGTGCACACAGTCAAACCACATAACTGGTCCGTTCTCCTTTTCCACTGTCCCAAATATTTTATTTCTGTTTTATTCTTGTTTATCTTCGACCCAGACGCAACAGAGAATTCATCAATGACTTTGATAGACTCTTTCAAGCTCAGGTCGTCTTGTAAATATAAAACTGTGTCGTCCGCATATTGCGATATTTTTAGCATATCCCCTCCAGGTAAAATGATGCCTTTGATGTTGTAATTTTTCCTAATTGCGCATGCGAAAGGTTCAATATATAAAACATACAATAGAGCAGATAGAGGGTCCCCCTGTCTGACACCTCGTAATTGCTTGATAACATTTCCAATATTCCCATTAATATTTACCCTGCTACCCACATTACTATACAGAATTTTTACCCATTTCATAAAATTATTTCCAAACCCAAATTTCCCCATAATTCTAAACAAAAACTCATGGTTTACCATGTCAAAGGCTTTTTCCTGGTCCAAATTCACAGTAATAGCTTGCAGGTGCCTTTCCTCTAAATAGGCTTGAACGTCTCTGTGCAATTGTAAGTTCCAGGTTAATCTTCTCCCCACCACACCACATGTTTGGTCTAAACCAACAACATATGCCATGGCAGAAGATAGGCGATTAGTTACGGCTTTGCTTAATAATTTATAGTCAACACACAACATTGTTAACGGTCTCCAATTTGCTAATGTCTTGGGGTCTCCCTTTTTATACAGTAGAGAGATTACCCCCTCACACATCGAACCTCCCATATGCTCTAAACCAAATATAGCTCTAAACACTTCCAACAGATGACATCCAATTATATCCCAAAAAACAATGTAAAACTCTTTAGAGAGCCCATCCACTCCTGGTACTTTGTTATCTTTCATGCTCTTCAGTGCCATATAAATTTCATCTAATTTCAATTCCCCTTCTAATTGGTCTCTAATATCCAAAGGTATTTGCACATCCACGCATTTTAAAAATTTAGTCCCTTTCTCATAATCAATTGTTTGTTTTTGAAATAGCTGAGAAAAGTGGTGTGTAGCGACACCAAGCATGCCATCCCTATCCTCAACCATCTCCCCATCTTGGTCCAATAAAGCCGAAATAGTCCTCCTCTTTCCCCGTGATTTAATTTGCTTGAAAAAATATGCCGAGCACTTCTCATCATTTTCCCATTTATCTTGCTGACTTTTAAAAATGAAGTCTCGAGCTTTCTTTTCAAATAATGTGTGTTGCTTTTTCAGTAGGATACCCAATTTGTCTTTATCTAATCCAGCACCATTTACATTTCCTTGAATGTGTAGATCTTTTAGTTCGTTCTGCAATTTATAAAATTCTGTGTGGTTATTACGTACTTTGTCTTTGCAAAAATTCTGAATAAAACTCTTGATTCTTAATTTTGTGCTCTCCCACCACCCTATGACAGTGGAATAAAACGGTTTCATAGCTACACAGCCCTGGAAAAAAGACCTGAATCTTGTCCCAAAAATGTTGTCGTGTAAAATGCCGTTATTAATTTTCCAATACCCTTTTCCAAATTCAATTGTTTTTAATTCTACTGTCACAGACAGGCAACTGTGGTCCGAATAAAAAACCGGTGTAACGCATGCGGAGGACACACGGAGTTCACGCGGAACAAACAGATAATCTATTCGGCTCCTCGAGCCCCTGCTGTTTCCCCAAGTGAAACCGGGATCATCCGCATGCGCCATTCTATAAGAATCAACCAAATTATATTTACCTATAAGACTTTTTACAAGATGCCCGCCTAGATTACCTCGGTCATATGACACATTAAAATCTCCCCCCATAAACACCTGTCTGTTTGTCATAAAAATAGCGTCTAGGTCGTTAAGCATTTCCCTCCTTTCCTTGGGTGTCGATGGTGCATATACATTAATAAATCTAAAACATTTACCCTTCCAATCGATATCTACTATTAAAACCCTCCCGTGTACTGCCGAAAAACTTCCTACTATTTTTAAATCCCTATTCCCACATAGAACACCAACCCCTGTAGAATGCACCCCTCCGACACTCCACCTCGACTCTCCCTGAACCCATTCCCGCGTAAACCTCTCCACGTCATTTTGATCTTTTAAATGTACTTCTTGTAAAAAACACACAGAGAAGCGAATGGAGGACAAATGGGAAAAAACAGTCGCCCTTTTAACTGGGTTCCTAAACCCTCTAACATTGATGCTAGCTAGGTTAATAGACGACATGAGGTAAAGAGGGAAAAAGACAACTATCTAATTATGACATTATTTTCCAAACTCACTTTAAGTACATTAACTCATTTGGCGGCCGGTCTGGGAAACGATGGTCTCCAGTCGGAGGACTGTCCACCAAGATAGGGGTCGGGAAAACACTGTCCTCCTCCTCATGCTCCCCCTCCATCTGCGTGGGTGCTGGAACCCCACTGGGTGCCAGACCGCTGCTCACGATGGAGGCCGCGCCTGACGGGGTTAGCAGAGACTCCTCTGCGCTGCCCAGGTTTCCCTCGCTTTTCTCCTCAGACTTCCCGCTTTCGAAACAACTGAAGCGATTCCCCCCCAAAGCGGACTTCTCCGTCACCTCCATGTGGATGAGTGGGGAAACAGGGCTCATCTGCTTCCTTTTCACCGAGCACTTTCTCCTCTCTCTCACCGTTGTCCAGCTCTCGGTAGCCGCGGGCGCGGTGGGCTCTCCCTTCTCCTCCTCCACTTGCTTATTCCAACTTCTGTCCGCTTCTCCTCTCTCCTCGTGAGATGATGATGGCGTCTCACTCCCGCTCTCCTCTGACTCTCGCAGTTCTCTCTCCATCACTATCTCATCCACAACCTCCTCAATGGCGCGTAGTTCCATGCCTTCTCCCTCATCTGGTCTTTTCCCGCCTTCAGCTCTTTTCCCGCTCACCGCTCTGGCGTAAGAGGGGACTGCCTTCGGGCAGTGACGGAACAGGTGGTCCTCTGAGTTACACAGACTGCAGCGCTTTGGCACGGTGCAATCCCTCATTGTGTGTCCAATAATTCCACAGTTTCTGCACCTAGTCTGTGTGCAGGCATCCGCGAGGTGCCCGTACGTGCTACACTTCCTGCAGAAACGAGGCTGTCCAGCATACATGAGGTAGCCCCTGTCAGCACCGATGGAAAGCGAAGCAGGAGGATGGCGGTATCCATCATGGCCGCTCTCGTCTTCCTTTAGCAGCACACGAAACTGCCTCTTCCCTGTCCAGATGCCTAGGGCGTCCTTAATGTCTCTCACTCCTGGCAAGATGGTCACATACCGGCTGAGATAGCACACTAACGTTTCTTCAGTGACCCAGGGGTTGAACATATGCACCGTTAGCACCCTCATATTTTGCCTGCACATGGACTCAACTTTAAAATCCACGAGGGCGGGTGCTGTCGCGTTCGCACGGAAGAGCCCCTTTACTTCCTCCAGCCGGGTGATGGTGTAGAACGACACATCGTAGAACTTCTCGGGTGTGTTCTGTTGCAGGCAGTGCACATCGTCTGCTGTCAGGCGTAGAGGTCCAAACAGCACTTCCTTTCCAAAACGAACTCTCTCCATCAAATTTTCCTTTCCTGTCCAATTAAAACGAAGCGTATTCTTCAGTCCAGCAGCCGCTGACTGTGACGTGGCCGATGACGACATCGCACCACTTTGAGGATCCCGCGAGAAATACAGACGATCTTGCTCTTGATCTTAGCCAAAAGGCCGAGAAGCGATACCGCAATGCTTTCGGGAGGAAGGTGCCGTTCTCAGACACGTTAAATCCGGTAAAGGTTACACCTAAATGAGCTCTGTACACTTTACAACAAATATCAAAGATGATGCTATTTTTAAAAAATGGTGGCATAGACTGGGATTTGATCAACGTCGGGAAAAGACACTTTTCACTGTTACAATGTAACACATTGGAAGGTTCCAAAGTGACGTGGACATCCGCCCTCCAATCTGAAACGAGACAAATCCTTATTGAGTTCAAACCAGATTTACAGCTAAATTGGAATAATAATCTAGCAAATAGGGGTTGAAGAAATAATTAATATTGACATAACATGTTATCTTTTATATAATATCTCAGGAAGCGTTGATGCCACAAGGGAACTAAAATAATTGTCCACTTGGTGGCGCCAGACTTCCACCGACCGTCGCCTCTCCTATGTGGTCAATCAAAACGCATTTGAATGTTGAACCACTTTAAAAATATATTTAACTAGGCAAGTCAATTCAGAACAAATTCTTATTTTCAATGACGGCCTAGGAACAGTGGATTAACTGCCTTGTTCAGGGGGCAGAACAATAGATTTGTACCTTGTCAGCTCAGGGATTTGATCCAGCAACCTCTCAGTTACTGGCCCAATGCTCTTACTAGGCTATTTGCCGCCCCAGTTGACTTCAATACATACACCATCAACGCAAGAATAGCCTGTGTATTTTTAAATCTGTCTGTAGAGCCTTGCATGATAAGGTCATTGTGAGGAGGCCTTTATAAAGTTGCCCACCTGAATTACTAGAGGCCAAACTTCAAAGATGTCCATGGCACTGGACTGCAGTGAGAGCTAGACCGACAATGCGTCCTACGGAGTGGTCCCGGCCTATGGTCCTGGCTGCCTAACTAAATGTGTGCTCAGCATAATACACTTTTGTAAACATGGCTCTGTTGAGGCATACTTTTACAATTAAGCTTAGTCGGTCACTACAGCAAACTTCATATCATGCACATAAATTGCCATTACGCAGAAAATACTTTATATTGATGAATAAAAACTACACTGGTTTGATTCATCCTGAAAGTTAGGTTTAGGCTACTACATGATACTGTCCTTGTACCCATCATGAGGCTGCTACAACCTAGCCTATGAATGAAAGTTTACAACGTAGGTGAACACAGGTTGAGAGACTTTTGAGTAATCAAGATGACAGACATTATTGACACATTCAATACCGCCTTGTTCAATCTTGCCTTCATCTAGCTGATCTAGAGTGTAATCATTAGTCCAACATTTGCAAATGAGAGTTTCCATTGGACAAATTCAGGTATGTTTATCCCCGTTTGGTTCCGTTTGCTTTCGCTTTAAGAAACGTTTTTCAACAGAATGAATACACCCCTGATCACACGCAAACACAGATCATTTTCAAAACAGCACGATCCCTTTGATCGTGGGATAATTCCTTCTGGCACCTACGTGCTCTCCTCCTCTCACCTTTAACCTTCACTTGTGGACTTCAGTGCACAACACATCAGCTGTCTGACCAGGCGAAAAAAAAACCTTACCAAGCCAAACCTTCATATCATAACCACTAACTGCTACACACAGCCTACAATAGAGTACCACAGTATGAGTCATAATACCCATAACACCTAGCGGTCAAACAGGGAAATGGTTCCAAGTATTTTGGCAGAAAGTCTCCCCCCACTTCTAATTTACTTCATTTTGTGGCTAGAGTCAAATACTTTCTATACTACAAACGTCACGTCAGGATAGGCAACCCGAAAGGAATAATTGATGCATGTGTGTTACATTAAACATAGATGAGGGAGTAAAATGTTGGCAAGCAATAAACATTTCAGAAATCCCAACTACTAGTCGAATAAGACATGGGAGAGATGATGAATTTTGATGATGAATTTTGGCAAAGAGAAGAAAAGAAAACTGCAGAGATACAGTGAGGCAAAAAAGTATTTAGTCAGCCACCAATTGTGCAAGTTCTCCCACTTATTTTCCACCATAATTTGCAAATAAATTCATTAAAAAAATCCTACAATGTGATTTTCTGGATTTTTTCTCTCTCATTTTGTCTGTCATAGTTGAAGTGTACCTGTGATGAAAATTACAGGCCTCTCATCTTTTTAAGTGGGAGAACTTGCACAATTGGTGGCGGACAAAATACTTTCTTGCCCCACTGTATATTGACTATGATAGCTGATATGAATGGTGAGTTGATCATCACATCAACGTTTATTCGTCACATGCACAGGATACAGGGTGTAAACAGTACAGTGAAGTGTTTACGTGCATCATATACACATTACAATACGCCTGGTCTCGGAAGCTAAGCAAGGTCAGGCCTGGTTAGTCCTTGGATGGGAGACTGCCTGGGAATACCAGGTGCTGTCAGCATTTTTGTCCCTCATGGTACTGTACTCTTGTACTATTTAAATCCGGAAACAACCTATTACAGTTTCTCAATCGTCTACAAGCATTTTTCTTGGAACAAGGTTGTCGAGTTTTTAGAACAAAGTCCATAAGACACAGAGCTGTTGCAAAACAGTAAATGGATTTTCAAAATGTAGACCATATATTAAAGGGATTTTTGGAATAGGGAGATGGAATAGGGGCTTGCTCCGTCCACTCCACGCATCGACCTGGTATTGCAGTACCTCCAGGAACGGTGCACCCTCTGCCGTTGTAAAGGAAAAGTAGACCAAGTTAACCGGGTGGTTCTTTTATTAGAATCATGATGGATATTACATTTGAGGTAGTTAACTAGTGACTCCCCATCCCACAAGAGGGAGCGTAATTATCAACTGACACTAATTAGCATAACGCAACGGACATAAATTTCCCTAGAAAATATTCATATTCATGAAAATCACAAGTGAAATATATTGAGACACAGCTTAGCCTTTTGTTAATCACCAGGTCATCTCAGATTGTCAAAATATGCTTTACAGCCAAAGATAGGACAAGCATTTGTGTAAGTTTATCGATAGCCTAGCATAGCATTTTGTCCAGCTAGCAGCAGGTAACTTGGTCACGGAAATCAGAAAAGCAATCAAATTAAATCGTTTACCTTTGATGAGCTTCGGATGTTTCCACTAAGGAAACTCCCAGTTAGATATAAAATGTTCCTTTTTTCCCAAAATATTATTTTTGTAGGAGAAATAGCTCCGTTTTTTCTTCATGTTTGGCTGAGAAATCGCCCGGCAATTGCGGTCACTGAAAACGCCGAAAAATATTACAAATTAGCTCCATAATATCGACAGAAACATGGCAAACGTTGTTTATAATCAATCCTCAAGGTGTTTTTCAAATATCTATTCGATAATATATCCACCGGGACAATTCGTTTTTCAGTAGGACAGATTGGAGTAATGGCTACCTCTGTATTTTACCCGAGAGTCACTCTGGCAGCATCAGGTGACCACTTGCGCAATGTAGCCGCTAAATGCGTAAAACTACGTCACAATGCTGTAGACACCTTGGTGAATACGGAGAAAAAGTAATCTGGTTGATAGCCCATTCACTGCTCAATAGGGACGCATTGGAACGCAGCGCTTTCAAAACATGAGGCACTTCCGGATTGGATTTTTCTCAGGCTTTCGCCTGCAACATCAGTTCTGTTTTACTCACAGACAATATTTTTACAGTTTTGGAAACTTTAGAGTGTTTTCTATCCTAAGCTGTCAATTATATGCATATTCTAGCATCTTGTCCTGACAAAATATCCCGTTTACTACGGGAACGTTATTTTTCCAAAAATGAAAATAGTCAATGTCAATGATGACTAGATAGTGTTGGTCAAGTCAGTCACCTATTCTATTGACTATGACAGCTGATATGAATGGTGAGTTGATCATCAAATCAAAGTTTATTTGTCACGTGCACAGGATACAGGGTGTAAACGGTACAGTGAAATGATTACTTGCAAGCTCTCCTAAACAAAAATATCCACAAATAGCTAAGTAATAAAGTTGTTAAAAAAATAAAATGGTTGATTGGAAATATATACACAATAACAATATACAGTATGAACTCTGTAATGTGTGTAAGTTATGTACTGGTGTCTTTACCTGTATGAGTGGCAGTCCATGTTATCTGATATACAGTGTGGAGAACAAGTATTTGATACACTTTTTTAAAAATTTTATTTATTTTATTTCACCTTTATTTAACCAGGTAGGCTAGTTGAGCACAAGTTCTCATTTACAACCCGCGACCTGGCCAAGATAAAGCATAGCAGTGTGAACAGACAACACAGAGTTACACATGGAGTAAACAATTAACAAGTCAGTAACACAGTAGAAAAAAAAGGGGAGTCTATATACATTGTGTGCAAAAGGCATGAGGAGGTAGGCGAATAATTACAATTTTGCAGATTAACAACACTGGAGTGATAAATGATCAGATGGTCATGTACAGGTAGAGATATTGGTGTGCAAAAGAGCAGAAAAGTAAATAAATAAAAACAGTATGGGGATGAGGTCGGTAAAAATGGGTGGGCTGTTTACCGATAGACTATGTACAGCTGCAGCGCTCGGTTAGCTGCTCAGATAGCAGATGTTTGAAGTTGGTGAGGGAGATAAAAGTCTCCAACTTCAGCGATTTTTGCAATTCGTTCCAGTCACAGGCAGCAGAGAACTGGAACGAAAGGCGGCCAAATGAGGTGTTGGCTTTAGGGATGATCAGTGAGATACACCTACTGGAGCGCGTGCTACGGATGGGTGTTGCCATCGTGACCAGTGAACTGAGATAAGGCGGAGCTATACCTAGCATGGACTTGTAGATGACCTGGAGCCAGTGGGTCTGGCGACGAATATGTAGGGCCAGCCGACTAGAGCATACAAGTCGCAGTGGTGGGTGGTATAAGGTGCTTTAGTGACAAAACGGATGGCACTGTGATAAACTGCATCCAGTTTGCTGAGTAGAGTGTTGGAAGCAATTTTGTAGATGACATCGCCAAAGTCGAGGATCGGTAGGATAGTCCGTTTTAGTAGGGTAAGTTTGGCGGCGTGAGTGAAGGAGGCTTTGTTGCAGAATAGAAAGCCGACTCTTGATTTGATTTTCGATTGGAGATGTTTGATATGAGTCTGGAAGGAGAGTTTGCAGTCTAACCAGACACCTAGGTACTTATAGATGTCCACATATTCAAGCTCGGAACCATCCAGGGTGGTGATGCTGGTCAGGCGTGCGGGTGCAGGCAGCGAACGGTTGAAAAGCATGCATTTGGTTTTACTAGCGTTTAAGAGCAGTTGGAGGCCACGGAAGGAGTGTTGTATGGCATTGAAGCTCGTTTGGAGGTTAGATAGCACTGTGTCCAAGGACGGGCCGGAAGTATATAGAATGGTGTCGTCTGCGTAGAGGTGGATCAGGAAATCGCCCGCAGCAAGAGCAACATCATCATCATGATGATCATCATACAGAGAAAAGAGTCGGCCCGAGGATTGAACCCTGTGGCACCCCCATAGAGACTGCCAGAGGACCGGACAGCATGCCCTCCGATTTGACACACTGAACTCTGTCTGCAAAGTAATTGGTAAACCAGGCAAGGCAGTCATCCGAAAAACTGACGATTTTGCTGGTTTTCCTACTTACAAAGCATGAAGAGGCCTGTAATTTTTTTTATCATAAGTACACTTCAACTGTGAAAGACAGAATCTAAAACAAAAATCCAGAAAATCATATTGTATGATTTTTAAGTAATTCATTTGCATTTTATTGCATGACATAAGTATTTGATCACCTACCAACCAGTAAGAATTCCGGCTCTCACAGACCTGTTAGTTTTCCTTTAAGAAGCCCTCCTGTTCTCCACTCATTACCTGTATTAACTGCACCTGTTTGAACTCGTTACCTGTATAAAAGACACCTGTCCACACACTCAATCAAACAGACTCTAACCTCTCCACAATGGCCAAGACCAGATAGCTGTGTAAGGACATCAGGGTTAAATTGTAGACCTGCACAAGGCTGGGATGGGCTACAGGACAATAGGCAAGCAGCTTGGTGAGAAGGCAACAACTGTTGGCGCAATTATTAGAAAAATGGAAGAAGTTCAAGATGACGGTCAATCACCCTCGGTCTGGGGCTCCATGCAAGATCTCACCTAGTGGGGCATCAACGATCATGAGGAAAGTGAGGGATCAGCCCCAAACTACACGGCAGGACCTGGTCAGAGCTGGGACCACAGTCTCAAAGAAAACCATCAGTAACACACTATGCAGTCATGGATTAAAATCCTGCAGCACACGCAAGGTCCCCCTGCTCAAGCCAGCGCATGTCCAGGCCCGTCTGAAGTTTGCCAATGTCCATCTGGATGATCCAGAGCAGGAATGGGAGAAGGTCATGTGGTCTGATGAGACAAAAATATATATTTTTGGTCTAAACTCCACTCGCCGTGTTTGGATGAAGAAGGATGAGTACAACCCCAAGAACATCATCCCAACCGTGAAGCATGGAGGTGGAAACATCATTCTTTGGGGATGCTTTTCTGCAAAGGGGACAGGACGACTGCACCGTATTGAGGGGAGGATGGATTGGGCCATGTATCGCGAGATCTTGGCCAACAACCTCCTTCCCTCAGTAAGAGCATTGAAGATGGGTCATGGCTGTGTCTTCCAGCATGACAACGACCCGAAACACACAGCCAGGGCAACTAAGGAGCGGCTCCGTAAGAAGCATCTCAAGGTCCTGGAGTGGCCTAGCCAGTCTCCAGACCTGAACCCAATAGAAAATCTTTGGAGGGAGCTGAAAGTCCGTATTGCCCAGCGACAGCCCCGAAACCTGAAGGATCTGGAGGAGTGGAGGAGTCTGTATGGAGGAGTGGGCCAAAATCCCTACTGCAGTGTGTGCAAACCTGGTCAAGAACTACAGGAAACGTATGATCTCTGTAATTGCAAACAAAAGCTTCTGTACCAAATATTAAGTTCTGCTTTTCTGATGTATCAAATACTTATGTCATGCAATAAAATGCAAATTACTTCAAAATCATACAATGTGATATTCTGGATTTTTTAGATTCCGTTTCTCACAGTTGAAGTGTACTTATGATAAAAATTAGACCTCTACATGCTTTTTTTTTTTACACTAGAAGCTGTCAATCTCTATTTAAATATTTCTGTAAAGCCAATATTGAAAGACATTTCAATTTGCGTGATGTTTTGTTGTCTCTACCTTCTTGTCCTTTGTGCTGTTGTCATTTGCCCAATGTTGGCACCCTGTTTTGTGCTGCTACCATGTTGTGTTGCTGCAATGTTGTGTTGCTACCATGTTGTGCTGCCATGTTGTGTTGCTACCATGTTGTGTTGGCATGTTGTGCTGCTACCATGCTGTGTTGTCATGTGTTTCTGCCATGATGTGCTGCTACCATGCTGTGTTGTCATGTGTTTCTGTCATGCTATGTTATCTTTGGTCTCTCTTTATGTAGTGTTGTGTTGTCTCTCTTGTCATGTGTGTTTTGTCCTAGATTTATATTTATCCCAGCCCCCGTCCCCGCAGGAGGCCTTTTAACCTTCTGGTAGGCCGTCATTGTAAATAAGAATTTGTTCTTAACTGACTTGCCGAGTTAAATAAAGGTGAAATAAAAGTTAAACAGAGAGGAATTGGAAGAGGTCCATTCCACGGACTCATCAACTTTTTATCGTGTAGAAAGAGTTACTCCTTTGCTTACGGCCATACTAGCCTGAAACCGCCCGACCTCGGCTGCTAAGCAGGGTTGGGCTTGTTTAGTACTTGGCCGGCTGACTGCCTGGGAATACCAGGTTCTGTACATTTCAGCATGGGGTGTCTTCTTTCCTTGTTTTATATTTAGAACATTCACATTGTAATGAAACAGGCAGGGAGCAGGTCTCGAACCCTCGACCTTCTAGCCCGAAGTCCAGCGCGCTATCGACTGTGACGCAAAAGCAATGCTCGGGAGGCAGAGTCGATATCCTCGCTTATAAACCCAGGGTCGTTACAATGTTCTGTCAGATCCAATTTGTAAGAGGTGGTGTGGTTGAAACCCTCTGCCATTATAGCACTTTATTAATGCTCCCTGACTTAACATGCCAGTATGGGACTCACCTATGAGTTAGTCTGGCTAACACAAAGTCCTGTTGTTGTTGTTGTTGTTGAGAGAACCAACCAATGTGTCGGCTCCAATTCTGAGCAAATGCTGCCTTTTTTTACAAAAGGCCTCCTGTCCAGACCAGTGTGTCACAGCTCTAAAATAACGTGTCTTAAAACATGGAAGGCGGTCGGGAGGAGGCAAGATCAGGTCAAATCAAATCAAATGTATTTATATAGCCCTTCGTACATCAGCTGATATCTCAAAGTGCTGTACAGAAACCCAGCCTAAAACCCCAAACAGCAAGCAATGCAGGTGTAGAAGCACGGTGGCTAGGAAAAACTCCCTAGAAAGGCCAAAACCTAGGAAGAAACCTAGAGAGGAACCAGGCTATGTGGGGTGGCCAGTCCTCTTCTGGCTGTGCCGGGTGGAGATTATAACATAACATGGCCAAGATGTTCAAATGTTCATAAATGACCAGCATGGTCGAATAATAATAAGGCAGAACAGTTGAAACTGGAGCAGCAGCACAGTCAGGTGGACTGGGGACAGCAAGGAGTCATCATGTCAGGTATTCCTGGGGCATGGTCCTAGGGCTCAGGTCCTCCGAGAGAGAGAAAGAAAGAGAGAATTAGAGAGAGCATATGTGGGATGGCCAGTCCTCTTCTGGCTGTGCCGGGTGGAGATTATAACAGAACATGGCCAAGATGTTCAAATGTTCATAAATGACCAGCATGGTCGAATAACAATAAGGCAGAACAATTGAAACTGGAGCAGCAGCACGGCCAGGTGGACTGGGGACAGCAAGGAGTCATCATGTCAGGTAGTCCTGGGGCATGGTCCTAGGGCTCAGGTCCTCCGAGAGAGAGAAAGAAAGAGAGAAGGAGAGAATTAGAGAACGCACACTTAGATTCACACAGGACACCGAATAGGACAGGAGAAGTACTCCAGATATAACAAACTGACCCTAGCCCCCCGACACATAAACTACTGCAGCATAAATACTGGAGGCTGAGACAGGATGGTGGGTGGGTGGGTCCATTCTAGCCAATAAGAGGGCAACAATAGACACAACTCTGCATATAAATTGTTTTAGAAAAAAAAAAAAGTGTCCGTGATGTCATGTGTCCTACTTTTATATATCAGTACACTCAGAAACACCTAAGCACGAGTGGGACTGGGGAGGAGATTAACATTTAGTTTTTCCCCCCCTAGAACCACACAAACCACAGCTGATTCAAATAATAAGAGCTTGATGATGAATTTATTATTTTAAGTCAGCTGTGTAGCGCTGGGGGCAAAAAAACTAAAACGTTCAACCCTTGGGATCCCCAGGACCCAGTTTGGAAAAAGGCCGCTATTGGACAGACACTTCAAAACGTGGCCTGCTATTGGACACACTTCAAAACGCGGCCTGCTATAGGACAGACACTTCAAAACGTGGCCTGCTATAGGACAGACACTTCAAAACCTGGCCTGCTATAGGACAGACACTTCAAAACGTGGCCTGCTATAGGACAGACACTTCAAAACGTGGCCTGCTATAGGACAGACACTTCAAAACGTGGCCTGCTATAGGACAGACACTTCAAAACGCGGCCTGCTATTGGACAGACACTTCAAAACGTGGCCTGCTATAGGACACTTCAAAACGCGGCCTGCTATAGGACAGACACTTCAAAACGCGGCCTGCTATAGGACAGACACTTCAAAACGCGACCTGCTATAGGACAGACACTTCAAAACGCGACCTGCTATAGGACAGACACTTCAAAACGCGACCTGCTATAGGACAGACACTTCAAAACGCGACCTATCTGTTTCTACACGTACTACTGCACGTCTGAGCTCCAGAAGCCCAGGCCACTTTGGAGAATTTAAACTATGAATGAAACACAGAACACGTATTGGAATTGTTTAGTAAACCAGATGAAGAAATAATTGAAAGGTTAGAGTAGACCTATGTTCAGAGATTAACTTCCACAATCTATGTTTACAAGCCATTCAAAATGTATTTCATGTGACGTTAAAATGGTGAGAGGCCAGTATGATTTTAACCCCTTGGGTACCTTACAATCACAGCCATCCTGAAACTGCCGGGTAGGGCAACAGGTACGCATGCTTTTTCCTCGTGTGTATGTTTTCTTCAAATGATGACACTAGTGCAGACCTCTGCGTAGTTTGATCTGTCGACCTAACGAGCTACATGTATTTGGGTCAGAGAAGACATTGTTTTCCTGTACCTTTAAGAGTGGGGCGCAGTGTGCAGGACTACACTGGGGACGTAATTCAAACACTTGGCTCCTCCTAATTTTACGGTTTCGTTTCCTGGAGTTCGAGCCTGTCGTGTTGTTGACAAAAAAACGTAACAAATATAGTTTTTTACTGGGCAAAATGGGTCAGTCGTTGCCGACCCCGGACTGCGAGCCCTCGGTGTGTCCTTTGTGCCACGGTATATGTCGGAATCCGACTGCGCTGAGATGCAAACATATTTTCTGCTACTGCTGTATACAGGAGTTATGGAGTGGTTCGCCCACCGGTCCATACTACTGCCCCGAGTGCAAGGAGGAGTACAAGACATTACCGGTGGGGTTCAAGAGAGACACTACCGCAAGTCCGTGGCGACATGAAGCGCCTGCACATACACGCACCAGCTCAGCCACAGGTAACTTCCCGAATTCACCAGACACTTCTGCCCATGCGCAATTAGGCTGGGGACAACGATACAGGGGTTTATTCATTACGCCGATTCTGTTGCAAAACGTTTGGTCTGTTACAAAACGTTTTGCAACACAAACCGTTTATTTCAAACGGAAAACCTTTTGCAACGAAAACGAGAATTTAATATTGGACCAATTCTGATAGGTCCCTCCACGCTTCATTCCGTTTGCTCTGTTTGGTTCATAAACGGTAAACGGTTTCCGTTCCAAGACGTAATAAATACACCCCAGGTTCGCTGACTAGTCATGGGAACGAACATTTCCAAAGTTAGGCTACTGCTGGGGAAGATGTACCTGTGTAATGGTACTAGGCCTACAGTTTAAAACAATAACACATCGTTAACACATTGTTTTAATATGGTGGTGATGACTTGGCTATGATAGAAACATTAACAACAATATTACGCTATATTGACTGACGCACACGAGTAACGACACAGGTCAAAGTCTACTGAAGTCCATTGACTTGCCTTAAAATCAATCGACCTTATTCTATCTTAAAATAATATGATATTTATGATATTTCCCATCATTTTGTAACTCTGCATCATTGGGAAGGGCTTGTAAAGCAAGCATTTCGCTTAAAGTCTACACCTGTTGTATTCTGTGCTGTGACAAATACAATTAGATTTAGCTAGGTTTGTGTCCTTTTGATGTAACCAAAGTAGGCCTAATCACTACTAATTTATTTGTGTTATGTATGTTGTGTTGGGTATAGAAGGCAGAGCCAATGAAGAGGATGTCATTGAGATAAATTTGGCGGGCTGGACCCTTGGGAAGAGAGCCTCCATCTCTCAATCCAAGCGTCTGTTAGGGAAGAGACCAGCCAGTTCTCCTGTCCCAGGAGGCCATCTTCACGACAACAAGAGACAAGCCACTGGCAGCTCCTCTTCCTCCCACTCCAGGGGACGGTCTGGTGACCGTAAGAGACCCGCCACTTCCTCTTCCTCCTCTTCAGCCAATCAGAACACGTCGTCTGACGTCGAGTTGTCCAGTGAGGAGGAGGTGCCAGCAGCACCATTCTCCTTAGCAACCAAACCGCCTAGTACTGCGTCCGTCGCCGTCAGAGGTCCGGACCTGACACGTGATAGGTCTAGGTCCCCTAGGAGAGACCCACCCATTGAGCTGGACGAACCCCCTGCTGCAACAGAACCTCTTACAAGAGAACCACTGAATGACCCTAGAAAATCACCTGAAGCAGCAGCAGGTCACATGACCAACACATCGCCAAGAAGAATCACCACCGTTGAGCTGGACCCACCTCCACCCCCTGCAAGAGATCCGTACACACCCGCCAAGAATCCTGCTGAAACGACCATAACAACCCATTTACGTTTAGTCACCCCTACGAAGGAGAAGCCTGTTGAAGCTGAGCGGGAGCCTCTTCCAGAGATCTCCAACAGATCTGGTCCAATCGGCACCTCCACCTCTCCTACCCGTGCTGCCAACAACCTGTCCCCTGGACGTACCAACCTGTCCCCCAGCCTGGCTCGTCAAACCTCTAGGGAGACCTTTCTACCCTGCCACTATTGCCCCAGCCAGGGCTCTCTCCCTGCGGTGAAGACCTGCCTGGTGTGTGGAGCCTCCATGTGCTCCGACCACCTCCGGCCTCACCTGGAGTCCCCTGTCTTCCAGAGCCACACCCTGGTACCCCCTGTGGAGGACACCTCACCCTGGAGGTAACGTTTCACTCTTATTTGGGGAGAATCTCAATTGAATTTCCTTTTCTGAGCTGCACAAAGTGAAATTCCTAACAACTTTGGACGGTATTTGCAGTAAAGTCTTGAATTCCTGTAAATACTTTGTGTTTCAACATTTCATTTAAAGTTGACGATTGTTTTATTTAATTTATTATATGACAAATCATTAAACAACTGGCAGCAAGCTGAAGTATAACTTACATTGTCATCAGGTGCCCGGAACACCAGGAGATGAACCGAATCTACTGCCGTCAGTGTAGTGTGTGTGTCTGTACCGTGTGTACCGTGATCGGGTCGCACCGGGACCACGCTTGCGTCAGCATCAGAGAGGCCGAGAGGGAGCTGAGGGTGAGAAACAGAGGAGTGTTTACCAAACACACATACCAACACACCACAAAAATACCTGATCACATCCCAGTTGTATGAGCCGTAGTATTAATGTTGTCTAAGGATCGTTAGTGGTGAATAAACATATCACACGCGTTATAGTATAAATACGTGTTCCAGAGAGCTAAAGCATGTTTTCTATTGACGGCAGGATGACGGCACTGTGTTTTTGTCTTGCAGGGGAACCTGAAACAGGAGATGAAGAAGATGCAGGGAGCGGAACAGTCTTTAATCAGCAGAGTGACTGAGATGACAGAGAAGAAACAGAGATTCCAGGTAAGAAGGACAGGACCTCAGTTGGACCAGGTATTTTTTTTTTTTTTAGGTCTGACCTGACGCAAAAGCCTAATAATGTACACACCCTGTATCCCTCTAAATCAAATGTTACAGTTCACCTTACAGTGAAATGCTGAATACAACAGGTGTAGTAGACCTTACAGTGAAAGCTGAATACAACAGGTGTAGGTAGACCTTACAGTGAAATGCTGAATACAACAGGTGTAGTAGACCTTACAGTGTAATGCTGAATACAACAGGTGTAGGTAGACCTTACAGTGAAATGCTGAATACAACAGGTGTAGTAGATCTTACAGTGAAATGCTGAATACAACAGGTGTAGTAGATCTTACAGTGAAATGCTGAATACAACAGGTGTTTTTTATTTTATTTTATTTAACCTTTATTTAACCAGGTAGGCTAGTTGAGAACAAGTTCTCATTTACAACTGCGACCTGGCCAAGATAAAGCAAAGCAGTGTGAACAGACAACACAGAGTTACACATGGAGTAAACAATAAACAAGTCAATAACACAGTAGAAACAAAAGGGGGAAAAAATAGTCTATATACATTGTGTGCAAAAGGCATGAGGTAGGCGAATAATTACAATATAGTGTAGTAGACCTCACAGTGAAATGCTGAATACAACAGGTGTAGTAGACCTTAGTGAAATGCTGAATACAACAGGTGTAGTAGACCTTACAGTGAAATGCTGAATACAACAGGTGTAGTAGACCTCACAGTGAAATGCTGAATACAACAGGTGTAGTAGACCTCACAGAGAAATGCTGAATACAACAGGTGTAGTAGACCTCAGTGAAATGCTGAATACAACAGGTGTAGTAGACCTTACAGTGAAATGTTTACAAGTCCTTAACCAACAATGCAGTTTTAAGAAAGTACCTACAAAAAGAGTATGAGATAACAATAACAAATAATTAAAGCGCAGCAGTAAATGACAACAGCAGGGCTATATACAGGGTATTACGGTACAGTCAATGTGGAGGCTATATACAGTGGTACCGGTACAGAGCCAATGTGGAGGCTGTATACAGGGTATTACGGTACAGAGTCAATGTGGAGGCTATATACAGGGTATTACGGTACAGAGTCAATGTGGAGGCTATATACAGGGTATTACGGTACAGAGTCAATGTGAAGGCTATATACAGGGTATTACGGTACAGAGTCAATGTGGAGGCTATATACAGGGTATTACGGTACAGAGTCAATGTGGAGGCTATATACAGGGTATTACGGTACAGAGTCAATGTGGAGGCTATATACAGGGTATTACGGTACAGAGTCAATGTGGAGGCTATATACAGGGTATTACGGTACAGAGTCAATGTGGAGGCTATATACAGGGTATTACAGTACAGAGTCAATGTGGAGGTTATATACAGGGTGTTACGGTACAGAGTCAATGTGGAGACAATATACAAGGTATTACGGTACAGAGCCAATGTGGAGACTATATACAGGGTGTTACGGTACAGAGTCAATGTGGAGGTTACGGTACAGAGTCAATGTGCGGGGGCACCAGTGTCGAGATAATTGAGGTAATATATGGGAAGGCTCTTTCAGCATGAATACCCCCGTGCAAAGCGAGGTCCATGCAGAAATGGTTAGTCGATCAGTGTGTTTAGAACTTGACTGCACAGAGACCTGACCTCAATCCCATCGAAAGCCTTCGGGATGAATTGGAATGCTGACTGCGTGCCTAATCGCCCAACATCAGTGCCCGACTTCACTAATGCTCTTGTGGCTGAACGGAATCAAGTCCCCCTGCAGCAATGTACCAACATCTAGTGGAAAGCCTTCCCAGAAGAGTTGAGGCTGTTATAGCAGCAATGTTCCAACATCTAGTGGAAAGTCTTCCCAGAAGAGTGGAGGCTGTTATAGCAGCAATGTTCCAACATCTAGTGGAAAGCCTTCCCAGAAGAGTGGAGGCTGTTATAGCAGCAAAGGGAGGACCAACTGCATATTAAATGCCCATGATTTTAGAATGAGATGTTCGACAAGCAGGTGTCCACATACACTACATTACCAAAAGTATGTTGAATGACAAATATTTAAGGCTGACAGTCTACACAAACAGTGCCTTGCAAAAGTATTCGGCCCCCTTGAACTTTGCGACCTTTTGCCACATTTCAGGCTTCAAACATAAAGATATAAAACTGTATTTTTTTGTGAAGAATCAACAACAAGTGAGACACATGCTCTCTGCGCTTTTAACGGACCTCTGAGACTATCACAGTGCAGGTGCATTTATATGGAGACTTGATTACACACAGGTGGATTGTATTTATCATCATTAGTCATTTAGGTCAACATTGGATCATTCAGAGATCCTCACTGAACTTCTGGAGAGAGTTTGCTGCACTGAAAGTAAAGGGGCTGAATAATTTTGCACGCCTGATTGTGTCCCACTTGTTGTTGATTCTTCACAAAAAAATACAGTTTTATATCTTTATGTTTGAAGCCCGAAATGTGGCAAAAGGTCGCAAAGTTCAAGGGGGCCGAATACTTTCGCAAGACACTGTATTACAGATTCATAGAAAGCTTTACAGAGAATCTGCGATTTATATTGTAAAATGTCTGGTTTAAGTATCAAGAGTTTTAGACATTGTCAACACCAGTTGCCTGTGGAAAGCTTCATATCATTGGTGCTCAAATCATTTTTTCCTTCTCAAATCAGGTGTCGTCAACAACGTAAAAGGAATTGATGCCATAAGCCCGTCTTCTAAAGATGAGTTCAGAGTTTGAAAAGTTGTTAAAAGACAAGAAATCACCTTTTGAGACTTCAATACACTATTCCGGCTTCCTAGAGTCCTTGTTGAGACCTCTGTCTCTCATGTAAGTATTGATTTAATAATATACCGTTTGAAAAGTAACCGATGTTATTGGTCATGCATCTCAACGGTCAGTGGGGCTGTTCCTGTATTATATGAAATACTGTTTTAACTGTGCATCTCTTATGTTACAGTGGAGGTAGAGGACTTGAAGAAAGTCAGCAACTCCCACAGTCTTACTAAGTGAAAAACAGAAACAAGAAAAGGTTAGTGGGTTTTTTATTATTTTCTTTTTCAAAATGACAAAAAAAAAGTTTAAAAAAAAAATCTGTGACAAAACTGACATGCTTTATTTACAAATAAACCAAAAGCAAGCTTTTAAAATGGTTACATACAGAGACATTTATCACCAGTATCCATGGTCTACTTAGACCGGTATTCAGTCCGGGTCATGTTCATTAGGCATCAAACGGAAGAAAACAGACTGAGGCGTGCCCTAATGGACATGATGATAAAATGAATTACTGTCATAAGACAAAACGAATCCGTCTTTATTTCCAACAGCAGCTGAATAAAGGGAAGAAGGAAAAGAAAGGTGTGGTTGCTGCCGGAGGGATGAAGTCCAAGATGAAGGATGACCTATCGGACTACGGAGAGTTCGATGGAGGTTACGCACAAGACTACGAGGACTTCATGTGACGTGACACCAACCCGATTTCTGCGTCTCAAACGACACCCTGTTCCCTATGTAGAACCCTTTATATAGGGGATAGGGTGGCATTTAGTAGGGTTCCAATGTCTGTCCCCATTCCCCCTCCGCTCTGCTCCACCCAGCCCCCTCAGAGCATGACCTATGACCTATTCTACTGCCCAGAGCCATCCAATGATAACCACCCTTATGTCGCCCGCCGCCAGCCGCACACAAACTCGATTCTGAAAAGAAGTGTTGAATGGTTTGACGAGGAACGTCTGATTTCAACAGGTTGTTTCTCCTCGTTAGAAATTCCTTCAACGATTCCTCGAAACTGACTGACCAATAAGACTGTGTTCTGGATACCAAAATGTTTCACCTCCCATAATGAGATGCGAAAACCCAGCATCAAACTTGTTTTTTTTCCCCAATCCTAGAATGAATTTAATTTGATCTTTTAAAATAAATGATCTGTCAAACAAAATTTAATTGTTACTGTTTGACGAAGGAAAATACATTTTGTGTTCCGTGCAAATCAGATTATTACTATTTTTCTCAAGTATAAATTAAATATTTGTTTTACTCAAAGGATGGCTATTGGCATTCTGAAATATAATAGTACATTGTTATGTAAAGACTATAGTTCTCCAAATGTCAGTTCGGTGCTCATCACATATTACACTTGGGAATATATTGATCCTTGACATCATATAGTATTTCTCAGGAGAAAATGTCCAAATAAGTCAAGGAGTTTAGGACCAGTTGAGAAAAGCATCATTGAGATGAACATGTTAGATAAATTCAGGACTCGGTTTGCATGGTCACATAGTCTACAAATATTTTTTTAGGGGGGGTGAATTCCTAAATTCCGTGTTTAAAGATTGATTACTTCTAGTTGTAAGGAGGGTAATATCGCCCTGAACATTCTTCCCCCTACATTATTTACATTTTCTAGGAAAATAATACAAAATGTTACGATAAAGTAATTTAAGGCTAGGAAGTATTGAAGCCACACAAGTCAATGTGTGAACAGAGGCCCATATACTGCTGAAATGAATATGATGTAACCATAGTCTTAACTGTTTGTGTATTTTAATGGAGGAATGATGCCGCTGAAAATAATCTGTTATGTAGCATTTCAATAAATAGCCGTAGGGTCAAGTAGTAAACACGGCGCTGACCATTTCATCCTGGGCCTATGTTCACAAAACGTCTGAGTAGATACGCTGATCTAGAATCAGATGGCCCCCCCCCTTCTTATTCATTATGATCAGAAAAAGACTAAACTGATCCTAGAGCAGCACTGCTACACTGAGAAACCCAGTATAAATCGCTTCCACTGAGTTGAAGCAACAATCACTCTAGGTCTCCTTGGCATAACTTTGCACGGCTTGTATCAAGTGAGGTGAGAAACAGACCAAATGTATTTAGGAAAGAAGGTTGTACTGGGTTATTATCACTTGTTTTTCTTTTTCACAGCACATTTTCAGGATTGGTAATGGAAATATAAACAATATTAAAGATTAAAGTTGTCTTATTTTATCCACCTAATTTAATAAAATCACTGTTTTAAGAATATTTTTTTAATGCATTTTAGAATAACAAATGAAGTATTTGAATGTTATTTATGGGTTGATCTGCTAATTGCGCCCAGAGCATAACGGGGAAATACATTGGATTTGGAGAAAAAAAAAGGTCTTAACTTGTTTCGAGGGTGAAATTTCAAACCACAATATTATGTCGTCATGATAACCAAATTTTGTTCAACTTGCATTGCAAGGTTTGTCTATGTTCCTTTAAAACAATGTCAGATCATCGATGTCATATCCACGATCAGATGAAAGAAAACAATAGGCTTGGCAGCACATCCTACTGGAAAAATAGCTATGATAGTTGTCACTGACTGTTGGTACCAATGAGCTATCGTGAGAATGATTGTCGAAAGGTCTCCACTTCAAAACTAAATAGATTCACTGTTGCTATCGAAGTCATTCTGAAGGGTAGATTTAACAGATGCAAATGATCCTGCTTTATCACTATTTAGGCCTGTAAACTGAGTGTACAAAACATTAGGAACACCGTCCTAATATTGAGTTGCACCCCCTTTTGCCCTCAGAACAGACTCAAATAAAGTATATTTGGGTACAAAAATAAAATCCAAATTAAAACAATAGCAGGGCATAACCAGTCATTATTATTCCTGGACTCTACAAGGTGTTGAAAGCGTCTCCTCCCCTTCATCTTTAACCCGGTCTCCTCCCCTTCCTCTTTAACCCGGTCTCCTCCCCTTCATCTTTAACCCGGTCTCCTCCCCTGCTTCTTTAACCCGGTCTCCTCCCCTGCTTCTTTAACCCAGTCTCCTCCCCTGCTTCTTTAACCCGGTCTCCTCCCCTTCCTCTTTAACCCGGTCTCCTCCCCTTCCTCTTTAACCCGGTCTCCTCCCCTTCATCTACACCGATCGAAGTGGATTTAACAAGAGACATCAATAAGGGTTAGGGTTAGCTTTCACCTGGATTCACCTGGTCAGTCTGTCATGGAAAGAGCATGGTTTTGTATGTACAGTGGGGCAAAAAAGTATTTAGTCAGCCACCAATTGTGCAAGTTCTCCCACTTAAAAAGATGAGAGGTCTGTAATTTTCATCATTGGTAGACTTCAACTATGACAGACAAAATGAGAAAAAAAATCCAGAAAATCACATTGTAGGATTTTTAATTATTTATTTGCAAATTATGGTGGAAAATAAGTATTTGGTCACCTACAAACAAGCAAGATTTCTGGCTCTCACAGACCTGTAACTTCTTCTTTAAGAGGCTCCTCTGTCCTCCACTCGTTACCTGTATTAATGGCACCTGTTTGAACTTGTTATCAGTATATAAGACACCTGTCCACAACCTCAAATAGTCACACTCCAAACTCCACTATGGCCAAGACCAAAGAGCTGTCAAAGGACACCAGAAACAAAATTGTAGACCTACACCAGGCTGGGAAGACTGAATCTGCAATAGGTAAGCAGCTTGGTTTGAAGAAATCAACTGTGGGAGCAATTATTAGTATATGGAAGACATACAAGACCACTGATAATCTCCCTCGATCTGGGGCTCCACGCAAGATCTCACCCCGTGGGGTCAAAATGATCACAAGAACGGTGAGCAAAAATCTCAGAACCACACGGGGGGACCAAGTGAATGATCTGCAGAGAGCTGGGACCAAAGTAACAAAGCCTACCATCAGTAACACACTACGCCGCCAGGGACTCAAATCCTGCAGTGCCAGACGTGTCCCCCTGCTTAAGCCAGTACATGTCCAGGCCCGTCTGAAGTCTGCTAGAGAGCATTTGGATGATCCAGAAGAAGATTGGGAGAATGTCAAATGGTCAGATGAAACCCAAAATATAACTTTTTGGTAAAAACTCAACTCGTCGTGTTTGGAGGACAAAGAATGCTGAGTTGCATCCAAAGAACACCATACCTACTGTGAAGCATGGGGGTGGAAACATGCTTTGGGGCTGTTTTTCTGCAAAGGGACCAGGACAACTGATCCGTGTAAAGGAAAGAATGAATGGGGCCATGTATCGTGATATTTTGAGTGAAAACCTCCTTCCATCAGCAAGGGCATTGAAGATGAAACGTGGCTGGGTCTGTCAGCATGACAATGATCCCAAACACACCGCCCGGACAACGAAGGAGTGGCTTCGTTGCCCAGTCTCCAGATCTCAACACCATAGAAAATCTTTGGAGGGAGTTGAAAGTCCGTGTTGCCCAGCAACTGCCCCAAAACATCACTGCTCTAGAGGAAACCTACCTGAGCCACTTGTGTGGGTTGTAGACTCCGTCTCATGCTACCACTAGAGTGAAAGCACCGCCAGCATTCAAAAGTGACCAAAACATCAGCCAGGAAGCATAGGAACTGAGAAGTGACCTGCAACGTGGTACTCTCCTCTGAGACAGTCTGCTACACCTGCAACGTGGTACTCTCCTCTGAGACAGTCTGCTACACCTGCAACGTGGTACTCTCCTCTGAGACAGTCTGCTACACCTGCAACGTGGTACTCTCCTCTGAGACAGTCTGCTACACCTGCAACGTGGTACTCTCCTCTGAGACAGTCTGCTACACCTGCAACGTGGTACTCTCCTCTGAGACAGTCTGCTACACCTACATAAGAGAACCAGTAGAAAGTGAGAATAAAGCCTGGTCCAACAATGGGCTGGTTGTTCTCTGAACATCCTTCTGTAAAAAAAATGTGAAGAAATAGTTCCTCCAAAGATTTTTTTTATTCACAAGCACTGGTACAGTAAAACAAAGTCTGTCTTCATTCGGTCAATCCACTGACATCTTGGATGTCTCAGTTACAATCACATGCGTCTGAAACTTCACACGAGATACAACTAAGATGATAAAAATCAAGAGGATGTAGGCTGCTTCTCCATTCAATTAGAATTCTAAAAGTTATTAGTAAGACGATTGAGATTCAATATCTCGCAGATAAAAGCACAGTTTTGCAGGCCACAGCCTGTCTGAAAGCACAGTTTTGCAGGCCACAGCCTGTCTGAAAGCACAGCTTTGCAGGCCACAGCCTGTCTGAAAGCACAGCTTTGCAGGCCACAGCCTGTCTGAAAGCACAGCTTTGCAGGCCACAGCCTGTCTGAAAGCACAGTTTTGCAGGCCACAGCCTGTCTGAAAGCACATCATCTATTATCCACTTCTATGTTTGGATGTTCAGGGAATACAAGAGGAATTATACTTAAAAGGTTGATTTAAATTGGTAGATAAGTGATTGGGTATTGTTGGGTTCCCGAGTAGCACAGCGGTCTAAGGCTAGAGGCGACACTCCAAACCCTGGTTTGATTCCAGGCTGTATCACAACCGGCCGTGATTAGGAATCCCATACTGCGGCGCACAATTGGCCCAGTGTCGTCCGGGTTTTGCCCGGTCGGTAGGCTGTCATTGTAAATAAGAATTAGTTCTTAACTGACTTGCCTAGTTAAATAAATGAGTCGAGAGGAGGAAACAAAAGAAGAGGATGAAGAGGTTGGACGAAGATGAGGAAGAGGAGGTGTGGTGAGCTTTAGTGGTAATACTGGAGAAAGGCCTGATGAGGTTATTCTAGTCCTATACCTCCATCGTGAGTTAGGAGGAGGAAGAGGAGGTGTGGTGAGCTTTAGTGTTAATACTGGAGAAAGGCCTGTCCCAGTCTCCTCTCTATATGTACCACTAATGTAAATGTAAATATCAAAACAGATACCAAACATTAAGAAACTATAAGGAAGAGAACGGTAACCGCAATGAAATAAATAAGAATATATGAGTATGATTAATAAAGGTTTTCACGTTAGAACAACGGTGTGTGTCCTGTGTTTTTATCTCATTGGTTTGGTGGTCCCTCTGTTATAGGCCAGGATTCAATCCCACCACTATTTGTCAACAATGCCATTTTTTTTTGCAATGTTTGCGCTTTTGCGGAGACAAATTTCACGGGAAACTCTGCATATGTCCTCTCAATCAGAGATGACCTTCTTTTTTTTTTCACATTGACATTAAAGTTCGATCGGTTTGAATCCTGGCCATGGACTGTATTAAATAAAAGTAGTCCAGTACTGGGCCCTTGGTATCTAGTTGTCCAGTACTGGGCCCTTGGTATCTAGTTGTCCAGTACTGGGCCCTTGGTATCTAGTTGTCCAGTACTGGGCCCTTGGTATCTAGTTGTCCAGTACTGGGCCCTTGGTATCTAGTTGTCCAGTACTGGGCCCTTGGTATCTAGTTGTCCAGTACTGGGCCCTTGGTATCTAGTTGTCCAGTACTGGGCCCTTGGTATCTAGTTGTCCAGTACTGGGCCCTTGGTATCTAGTTGTCCAGTACTGGGCCCTTGGTATCTAGTTCGGCTATGAAAAAAGCCAACTGACATTTACTCCTGAGGTGCTGACCTGTTGCACCCTCGACAACTACTGTGATTATTATTATTTGACCCTGCTGGTCATCTATGAACATTTGAACATCTTGGCCATGTTCTGTTATAATCTCCACCCGGCACAGCCAGAAGAGGACTGGCCACCCCTCATAGCCTGGTTCCTCTCTTGGTTTCTTCCTAGGTTTTGGTCTTTCTAGGGAGTTTTTCCTAGCCACCGTCCTTCTACACCTGCATTGCTTACTGTTTGGGGTTTTAGGCTGGATTTCTGGACAGCACTTTGAGATATCAGCTGATGTAAGAAGGGCTTTATAAATACATTTGATTTGATTAGTTAGAGAAGCTGAAGAACTGGATTAACATGAGAGAGACATGCAAGTGTACGGGTTTCTTACCCTGTTTGCATCAAGTCCCCGATTCCGACCCGAGTTAAGCGTAAATAAATTGTAACGTTATTCCTATCTATGCACTTTTCTATCTATTCGTATTCTGACCTTGAACATGAGAATAGAATGCTATTCACCCACTATTGGCTCGGGGTGGAGGTGTGTCTACAGATAAACCATGACTGACCTTGACCTTAACCACAACTGGCCTTGACTTAATTATTGGAACTCTGGGGTCGGTATTTCATTATTGGATAAAAAAAACGTTCCCATTTTAAGCGCGATATTTTGTCACGAAAAGATGCTCAACTATGCATATAATTGACAGCTTTGGAAAGAAAACACTCTGACGTTTCCAAAACTGCAAAGATATTGTCTGTGAGTGCCACAGAACTGATGCTACAGGCGAAACCAAGATGAAATTTCAAACAGGAAGTGCCCCAGATTTTGAAGGCGCTGAGTCCCAATGAGTCCTTATATGGCTGTGAATGGGCCACGAATGAGCTTAGACTTTCTGTCGTTTCCCCATAGTGTCGACAGCATTGTGACGTATTTGTAGGCATATCATTGGAAGATTGACCATTTTACACTACATCTACCAGGTGGTCGCTTGGTGTCCTCCGTCGCAATTATTGCATAATCTCCAGCTGCGTGTATTTTTCCGTTTGCTTCCGAGGAGAAACCCAACTGCCACAAATGATTTATCATCAAATAGATATGTGAAAAACACCTTGAGGATTGATTCTAAACAATGTTTGCCATGTTTCTGTCGATATTATGGAGTTAATTTGGTAAAAAGTTCAGCGTTGTAGAGACTGCATTTTCAGATTTTTTTCTTAGCCAAACGTGATGAACAAAACGGAGCGATTTCTCCTACACAAATAATATTTTGGGAAAAACTGAACATTTGCTATCTAACTGAGAGTCTCCTCATTGAAAACATCCAAAGTTCTTCAAATGATTTTGTTTGAATGCTTTTCTTGTTTTTGTGAAAATGTTGCCTGCTGAATGCTAGGCTTAATGCTATGCTAGCTATCAATACTCTTACACAAATGCTTGTGTAGCTATGGTTGAAAAGCATATTTTGAAAATCTGAGATGACAGTGTTGTTAACAAAAGGCTAAGCTTGTGAGTGAATATATTTCTTTCATTTCATTTGCGATTTTCATGAACGTTCATGAATAGTTAACGTTACGTTATGGTAATGAGCTCCCGGATACGGGTTTGCTCGACGCTAGAGGTAAAACCACGACTGACCTTGATTTAAACCACGACTGACCTTGACTTAAACCACGACTGACCTTGACTTAAACCACGACTGACCTTGACTTAAACCATGACTGACCTTGACTTAAACCACGACTGACCTTGACTTAAACCATGACTGACCTTGACTTCATTCCCTTATACTTCCACCACCTTTAAGGAAATCATGAATAAGGTTGAGCGAACCTGAATAAGGTTGAGCGAACCTGAATAAGGTTGAGCGACCCTGAATAAGGTTGAGCGACCCTGAATAAAGTTGAGCGAACCTGAATAAAGTTGAACGAACCTGAATAAGGTTGAGCGAACCTGAATAAGGTTGAGAGAACCTGAATAAAGTTGAGCGAACCTGAATAAGGTTGAGCGAACCTGAATAAGATTGAGCGAACCTGAATAAGATTGAGCGAACCTGAATAAGGTCAAGCGAGCTTGAATAAGGTAGAACAAACCTGAATAAGGTTGAGAGAACCTGAATAAAGTTGAGCGAACCTGAATAAGGTTGAGAGAACCTGAATAAAGTTGAGCGAACCTGAATAAGATTGAGCGAACCTGAATAAATTAGAACGAACCTGAATAAGATTGAGCGAACCTGAATAAAGTCAAGCGAACCTTCCGGTTCCAAGTGGAAAAGGCATCTACTTTCTTTTTTAAAATTGAAATAACAGCATTCTCTGGCATTTCTAAATGGATAAGGGCCTGTTTTGCATGTTTGTTTTTACATTATATCATACAGTACATATAATAATGTCACATATCAGTTTGCAAACAATATAAAAAATAATAACATATATTTTTTAAATACGTATCGCAGGGGTTGGTAATGTTCTCTAGTTGTGCGGTGATTGGCTCAGTGTTCTGTCACTCTTGGGGACACTACGTCACCCCCAAATCTAAGGGTAGAGCTAGATAGTTCAAGCCCCTTGGGTGCTGCCATAGAGTTACATTCGTAGTGCCCACCCAAGAAGGCTCAAGGTCATTGGCCACAGATAAAATGATGTCAAATCACAATATATCTACACTAGTAGCTTTGATTGGACTGATCATGTCAACATCATACTTTCAAAATCTTAGCTAGTAAGCGAGCAGTCATCATCATGAATCAAGTCAACAATCTACTGGCAAATGCTTTTTAATCCTTGTCATATGAAGAGAAATAATGTTGGGGAATTATAGATAAAATGTATCAGTGCTCATTGGCTATTGGACATAAACATTACACAACAAGTTGAAAATCGGAAATTTAGCAATGAGTGGTTTGGAAGGAATCGTTGGCTAACTGCAAGCATTGCAAAGCAATCACCAGTCTGCTATTCAGTGGAGTGGGTGTGTGGTCCAAGTCTGGGTTTAAGGGTCTATTTTCCAAGTTTAAAAGGATAAACATTCAACATTGGCCATGCTGTCAATCCAGCATGACTTCTGCCGCGCTCAAAACAATTGGAAACATGGAAAATGGGAACTCTGACTTCAGTGACTTCAAGACAACTGGGAACTCTGGAAAAAAATTCAAGCTCCAACTGGGAAAATACGTTTAGAAATGTCATCCAACTCAAAATTGCAAGTCAGGAACTCAGGTCTCTTTCTAGAGCTCCAACCTGAAGATCACGTCATCAAGATTCAACCTTGTTTTTTTTCAGAGTTCCCCGTTGTCTTGAAAGCACCATAAATCCAGAGAATGACAGACTTTCATGAAACATTTTGCCCACGAAGAAGCCCCATGCCACCTTCCTGTTCAAGTGAGCACAGCACAACTGTGAGTCCAAAAATGTATTGTATGCTGCTGCATAAATTATGTAATATGCCAGGGAGATATGTATACTGTAGATAAGAAAGTAATACTAAGTGTATGTTGTGTAGTATGCTGTTAGTAGGCCATGTGCTTCACCCTAATAATTTCATCTACTGTTATGACTTGGTGGTGCACATGTAGTCTATAGCCTGTTTTAGAGAAATGTAATCATTAAATATTGTAAGAGCATTCATTGTCTGCTTTATATGCCCCCTTTATTTATTCAAAGGTTCTGACTTGGTGTACAGGGAGAATACTGTAAGAACGGCCCATGTTCTGAATTCTGTTGCTGTACTTTTCAAAAGTGCTGAACAAATAGTTATATTGACTACGTCAGTCCTAGCTTGCTCATTAATGTCTTATGCCTCGTGTACACTAGCACACAGTGCCGTTCGGTGAAACACAGCTTCCCGTTCATTTTCAATGGAAGCAAAGCGGTGAGAAGCGGAGAAGACGGGATCGTTGGGCAGCACGAACGTGGCATGGGAGTCAGTGAAAAAGTTCAATATTTCCCAACTTTATGCAAATCACCAGTCGCGACCGCTAGGCGATGACCTATCATATCGAGTGGTTCCCATGATGAATTTGACACTATGCGACCCAAGGCTGGAGACTTTCTTTAGCAGAGATGGCTGACAAAAATACCAGGTTGGAAGAAAATGTAAGTAATTATAATTTCATAACGAATCATGCAAAAACTGTACAGTTGAGAGGAATATGTTAGTTAATGGCAAACAAATATGCATATTGTTTTGACATAAAGTTAACTTACGAAAATCGCTATTTATCAAGCTAGCTGACTAGCTAACATTAGCCAGCTAGCTGGCTAGATTTATAGGTGTTGTGAAATGAGTATGAAATTGTACTTATGGTTGTTTCATGTTTTAGGGACTCCTGAAACAACCAGCTACCCAGGCTGTCGTCTTGTGAAACAGTGGATGTAAAGAATCTAGCTAGCTAAAGCGTTTCCTGCCAATTTAATGGACAATTTTGTAAGCTCGCCTTGCTGATATTTGCCATGCAGCTGAAGTAACGCGGCTAGTTAACTACTTTCTTGCTTATTGTGCAGCGGAGGATAACAATACCTGTATGCCTATGGATGTGTAGCTAGCTATCTACCTGATCTGCGCATGGACCCAAACGTTTGGTATACATATTAGTTCAGAACCTAGCTATGAACCTGGGCTATCATAGCAAGTTGTGTCAACTTCAAAACAGTCTGAATGACATTAATGAAGCCTATGGATTGAGTAGAATATAATATAACTTTGTGCCATGCATACAAGTCATATATACATGCAGTTATTACCATGCATGAGATCCCCACATTGTAGCCTGTACATTGAATATATTCACTGATCATGTACTCTACCTTGGCAAATAAAGGTGCGGTTCGGGTACGAATGTCTGTGAGATTCTTTTTCAGTCATATCCAATACCAGGAGTATCAAACTCCAGTCTTTGAGTGATTCTGTGTCTGCATGTATGTATTACAATTATACCCTTCAACAGTGTTGACCAATCCTGGTCCTGGGACACATTGTAACTATGCAATAGACTAGAAACATGATTTAACTAATTAAAGGCTGATTTGTAATTTGTATATACAGAAATATAATTTAAAAAACAGTACACTACACTTCCTATGCATCATGTAAATACTCTAAAACTGGTTGATCTCGATATCTAATTTCCTTCATCTGCATTGATCTGATAATGTCTCGACTTCCACCGAAGTTGTTCCCGCTCCTTGTTCGGGCGGCGTTCGGTTCCCATCTCATAATTATGTTCCTTATTTAACCCTCTGGTTTCCCTTTCTGTTTGTGCGTGATTGTCTTTCGTGTGTTGGATTTCTATCCTGTTTTGTCCTTGTTTGATAACGGGATTTTTGTTACGTTCTTGGATTCAGTAAATACAGTGTTTATTTACTCTTACCTGTGTCCTGCGCCTGACTCCTTCACTATCTTCTAGATAGACTCTGACAGAATCACACACCTCATACATGGAGTCAGCAGGTGCAGCCAGCCCTCCGCTTCAAATGGAGGAGCGCGTTCAGCAGCAAACCATGGACCGATGGGAGAGAGGGGTTTTTCCTGTGAACCCTGTGTCGTCTCCTCAGGTTCCACCACTACCTACCGTGATGTCCGCCTCTCCATCATCAGGATCCGGTGGGATTCAGCTCTCGCTCCCGAGGGCGTATGATTTTCCTTAGGTGCCACTACAGTGGAAAGTCCAAACAAGGTCTCCACCATGCACATTCCCCCCAAATATGCCGATTTGGCACTCGCCATCTGTAAAAAGAAGGCGACTCAATTACCACCCCATCAACAGGGGGATTGTGCGATAGATCTCTTGGTAGAAGCTGCACTTCCCAGGAGTCACATGTATCCTCTGTCACAGGAGGAGACGGCGGCTAAGGAGACATATGTCATCGAATCTCTGGGACAGGGATACATTCAGCCTTCCATCTCACCTGTCTCCTCGAGTTTATTTTTTGTGAAGAAGAAGGGTGGAGGTTTGCGCCCGTGTATTGATTATCGAGGTTTGAATAAGATCACGGTAAAATACAGTTACCCGCTACCGCTCATAGCCAGTATGACCGAGTCATTACACAGGGCGGGCTTCTTCACAAAATTGGACCTCAGGAGCGCTTACAACCTGGTGCGTATCCGGGCGGGAGATGAGTGGAAGACAGCATTTAGCACCACTTCTGGGCATTATGAGTACCTCGTCATGCCGTACGGGTTATGAATGCTCCATCAGTCTTCCAATCCTTCGTAGATGAGATTTTCAGGGACCTGCACGGGCAGGGTGTAGTGGTGTATATAGATGACATTCTAATATACTCCGCTACACGCGCCGAGCATGTGTCCCTGGTACGCAGGGTGCTTGGCAGTCTGATGGAACATGACCTGTATGTCAAGGCTGAGAAAAGTTTGTTCTTCCAACAGTCCGTCCCCTTCCTAGGGTACTGCTTTTCCGCATCAGGGGTAGAGATGAAGAATGACTGCATTAAGGCTGTGTGTAATTGGCCAACTCCCACCACGGTAAAGGAGGTGCAGCGGTTTTTAGGGTTTGCCAACTACTACCAGAGGTTTATCCGGGGTTTTGGTCAGGTAGCGGCTCCCATTACCTCACTGCTGAAGGGGGGACCGGTGCGACTGCAGTGGTCGGCTGGGGCGGACAGGGCTTTTGCTCACCTGAAGGCTCTGTTTACCTCAGCTCCCGTACTGGCTCATCCTGATCCCTCCTTAGCTTTCATTGTTGAGGTGGACTTGTCCGATGCAGGGATAGGGGCTGTGCTGTCTCAGCGCTCGGGTACGCCACCAAAGCTCCGCCCCTGTGCATTCTTTTTGAAGAAGCTCAGCCCAGCGGAGCGAAACTATGATATGGGGGACTGGGAGTTGTTGGCTGTTGTCAAGGCTCTGAAAGCGTGGAGACATTGGCTTGAGGGGGCCAGACACCCTTTTCTCATTTGGGCTGACCACCGCAATCTGGAGTACATTCGAGCAGCGAGGCCAGGCAAGGTGGGCCATGTTTGTCACCCGCTTTTCTTTCACCCTCTCCTACAGACCAGCATCCCAGAATGTTAAGGCAGACGCACTGTCCCGGATGTATGACACAGAGGAGTGGTCCGCAGATCCCGCTGCCATTATTCCAGCTTCTTGCCCGGTGGCACGGGTGGTATGGGAGGTGTACGCGGACATGGAACGGGCGTCACGTTCAGAGCCCACTCCTACCCAGTGTCCGGTTGGGCGTAAGTATGTTCCGTTCGATGTCCGCAATCGTTTGATCTGTTGGGCCCACACTTCACCCTCCTCTGGTCATCCTGGCATCGGCCGGACAGCGCGCTGTCTTGCTGGGAAGTACTGGTGGCCCACGTTAGCCAAGGACGTGAGGGTTTATGTGTCCTCCTGTTCGGTGTGCGCACAGTGCAAGGCACCTAGACACCTGCCCAGAGGGAAATTACAACCCCTTCCCGTTCCACAACGACCGTGGTCACACCTTTCAGTGGATTTCCTGATGGATCTTCCACCCTCGCGGGGTAACACCACGATCCTAGTCGTTGTGGATCAGTTTTCTAATTCCTTCCTTTGCCCGGTCTCCCTACGGCCCTACAGACTGCGTAGGCCCTATTCACCCACATATTCCGGCACTATGGGGTGCCTGAGGATATAGTTTCTGATCGGGGTACCCAATTCGCGTCTAAAGTCTGGAGGGCGCTTATGGAGCGCCTGGGGGTCTCGGTCAGCCTTACCTCAGGTTTTCACCCCGAGAGCAACGGGCAGGTGGAAAGAGTCAACCATGAGGTGGGTAGGTTTCTGAGGTCCTATTGCCGGGACCGGCCGGGGGAGTGGGCGGTGTTTCTCCCCTGGGCAGAGATGGCTCAAAACTCCCTCCGCCACTCCTCCACTAACCTGTCACCTTTTCAGTGTGTGCTAGGTTACCAGCCGGTCCTGGCATCATGGCATCAGAGCCAGATCGAGGCTACTGCGGTGGATGAATGGTTTCGGCACTCGGAGGAGACATGGAACGCTGCCCATGTGCTTCTGCAAAGGGCCATCAAGCGGCAGAAGATGAGTGCCGACCGTCACCTCAGTGAGGCCCCGGAGTATGCACCGGGGGACCGGGTCTGGCTCTCGACCCGAAACCTGCCCCTTCACCTGCCCTGCCGGAAGCTGGGTTCGCGGTCTATGGGGCCATTCAAAGTCCTGAGGAGACTGAACGAGGTTTGCTATAGGTTACAGCTCCCCCTGATTACCGTATTAACCCCTCATTCCATGTGTCTCTCCTCAGGCCGGTGGTGGCTGGTCCGCTCCAGCAGTCTGAGGTGCGGGAGGTTACTCCACCCCTTCTGGATATCGAGGGGGCCCCGGCATGGACTCAAGACGTCGGGCGAGAGTACCTCGTGAAGTGGGAGGGGTACGGCCCGGAGGAGAGATGCTGGGTACCAGTGGGGGACATCCTGGACCCATCGTTACTCCAGGAATTTCACCGACTCCATCCGGATCGCCCTGCGTCTCGTCCCCCGAGGCCGGTGTCGGCGCACTGCTGGAGCCGCACGTCAAGGGAGGGGTACTGTCAAGACTTCCACCGAAGTTGTTCCCTCTCCTTGTTCGGGCGGCGTTCGTTCGGTGGTCAACGTCACCGGCTTTCTTGCTGCCACCGATCCATGTTTAATTTTTCCTTTTGTTTTGTCTGTTTATACACCTGGTTCCCATCTCATAATTATGTTCCTTATTTAACCCTCTAGTTTCCATTTATGTTTGTGCGTCTGACTCCTTCGCTATCTTCTAGATAGACTCTGACAGATAAACACAGGATAGGTGTAGTATTTCAAACGATAGACTTAATTTCAACCAGTAGAGAATGTGAAACACTTTATTGAAAGAAGTTAATAATCCAAGTGTTAACAATACATAATACATGCACTATAAATATTATAATTGTAATTTTATATTATAAACACAAGTTCAATCTGTACTTCAATGCACATCTGGTGTGCATTAAAAAAACAGAGGAAGAAAGAGGAGGTGGGGAGAGAGGTGTAAAAGACAGAAAGGGAAAGAGGTAAGAACAGAGGAAGAAAGGGAAAGAGGTAAGAACAGAGGAAGAAAGAGGGGAGGGAGAGAGGTAAGAACAGGGGAGGGAGAGAGGTAAGAACAGGGGAGGGAGAGGTGTAAAAGACTGAAAGGGAAAGAGGTAAGAACAGAGGAAGAAAGAGGGGGGGAGGGAAAGAGGTAAGAACAGAGGAGCAGGGAAGACAGCATATGATTAATGAACCACAGTGCTACCCTAATATTCTCTTAGTTCCCAACAATTACATAATAATGTCTGTCTCTAGTGGTGTCTCCTAACCAGCCTTGGGCTCCCAGTCGGCCCAAAGGTTATCTTAAGAGCGGGTGAGGTGGCGATGATGGGACTGGGGTTTGGCATCCTCTCTCACATCAAAACATACCTGCAGACGAGAGACAGAAGGAGAGAGAAAGAGAGAGAGAGCATGTTTAAACCTTGTTTTTATTTTTTATTCTAACATTGTTAGTCATCATAATAATCAGAAGGTGAAATGCAAAACTGACTTTGGATCATTAACTCTGGGACTACTGCATCTCTATCTGTATTTCAATGTAAAGCATCTCTTTATTAATACTTTCTGTTGACCCGACCAAATGACCGCTCACCTCTGATCATGCGTTGCCCTCTATGTAGCCAGTTCAGATGCGGGAGGGGTTGAATTGAATTTATTTTAGGTAACAGACATATACAAGAAAATGTACAATGTGGACGTAGAGGATATCACTTGAAAGTATTCATTAAAACGTTTGTTTCCATGGTGGTTCTCGATGGTAATAACAATATTGTAATAACAATAACACATATGATTAAAAGACAAAATTACAAACAACCATCAATACATTCATTTATATTGGCATCCTAAAAAGTGGCTCTATTCACAGCACTTAATCCCTAACCTTAAAAATCAACCATATTCATTTCACATTAAAACAATTTATTAATTGCACATCATACCGATCCTTCAAATAAATACACCTGACCAGCTGTAGGGGCACAAGGGGCAGTGGGGTGGTTTCTCTGACTTAGACAACCTTGTACAAATGAAAACCTTTGGCTGATTTTTAAAACTATTTTTTGCTTGCTTGATCTCCAATGGAAGGCTATTCCATAGACAAATGCCTGTATGGAAAAACGTGCTCCTCACAGTACTATTTACTCTCGGGATTTTACAAGACATAACACTAGCTCTGGTATTGTGACTGTGTTGATTATACCTGATAACATTATGTAGGTCCTAGGGGGAACATTCAGCATATACCTGATAACATTATGTAGGTCCTAGGGGGAACATTCAGCATATACCTGATAACATTATGTAGGTCCTAGGGGGGACATTCAGCATATACCTGATAACATTATGTAGGTCCTACGGGGGGAACATTCAGCATATACCTGATAACATTATGTAGGTCCTACGGGGGGAACATTCAGCACATACCTGATAACATTATGTGGGGGGGGGGGGGGGGGGGGGGGGGACATCCAGATAACATTATGTGGGTCCTAGGGAAGATATTCAGCATATACCTGATAACATTATGTGGGTCCTAGGGAAGATATTCAGCATATACCTGATAACATTATGTGGGTCCTAGGGAAGATATTCAGCATATACCTGATAACATTATGTGGGTCCTAGGGAAGATATTCAGCATATACCTGATAACATTATGTGGGTCCTAGGGAAGATATTCAGCATATACCTGATAACATTATGTGGGTCCTAGGGAAGATATTCAGCATATACCTGATAACATTATGTGGGTCCTAGGGAAGATATTCAGCATATACCTGATAACATTATGTGGGTCCTAGGGAAGATATTCAGCATATACCTGATAACATTATGTGGGTCCTAGGGAAGATATTCAGCATATACCAGATAACATTATGTGGGTCCTAGGGAAGATATTCAGCATATACCTGATAACATTATGTGGGTCCTAGGGAAGATATTCAGCATATACCTGATAACATTATGTGGGTCCTAGGGAAGATATTCAGCATATACCAGATAACATTATGTGGGTCCTAGGTAAGATATTCAGCATATACCTGATAACATTATGTGGGTCCTAGGGAAGATATTCAGCATATACCAGATAACATTATGTGGGTCCTAGGGAAGATATTCAGCATATACCAGATAACATTATGTGGGTCCTAGGGAAGATATTCAGCATATACCAGATAACATTATGTGGGTCCTAGGTAAGATATTCAGCATATACCAGATAACATTATGTGGGTCCTAGGGAAGATATTCAGCATATACCTGATAACATTATGTGGGTCCTAGGGAAGATATTCAGCATATACCAGATAACATTATGTGGGTCCTAGGTAAGATATTCAGCATATACCAGATAACATTATGTGGGTCCTAGGGAAGATATTCAGCATATACCAGATAACATTATGTGGGTCCTAGGGAAGATATTCAGCATATACCAGATAACATTATGTGGGTCCTAGGGAAGATATTCAGCATATACCAGATAACATTATGTGGGTCCTAGGGAAGATATTCAGCATATACCTGATAACATTATGTGGGTCCTAGGGAAGATATTCAGCATATACCAGATAACATTATGTGGGTCCTAGGTAAGATATTCAGCATATACCAGATAACATTATGTGGGTCCTAGGGAAGATATTCAGCATATACCAGATAACATTATGTGGGTCCTAGGGAAGATATTCAGCATATACCAGATAACATTATGTGGGTCCTAGGTAAGATATTCAGCATATACCAGATAACATTATGTGGGTCCTAGGGAAGATATTCAGCATATACCTGATAACATTATGTGGGTCCTAGGGAAGATATTCAGCATATACCAGATAACATTATGTGGGTCCTAGGGAAGATATTCAGCATATACCAGATAACATTATGTGGGTCCTAGGGAAGATATTCAGCATATACCAGATAACATTATGTGGGTCCTAGGGAAGATATTCAGCATATACCAGATAACATTATGTGGGTCCTAGGGAAGATATTCAGCATATACCAGATAACATTATGTGGGTCCTAGGGAAGATATTCAGCATATACCAGATAACATTATGTGGGTCCTAGGTAAGATATTCAGCATATACCAGATAACATTATGTGGGTCCTAGGTAAGATATTCAGCATATACCTGATAACATTATGTGGGTCCTAGGGAAGATATTCAGCATATACCTGATAACATTATGTGGGTCCTAGGGAAGATATTCAGCATATACCAGATAACATTATGTGGGTCCTAGGGAAGATATTCAGCATATACCAGATAACATTATGTGGGTCCTAGGGAAGATATTCAGCATATACCAGATAACATTATGTGGGTCCTAGGTAAGATATTCAGCATATACCTGATAACATTATGTGGGTCCTAGGGAAGATATTCAGCATATACCAGATAACATTATGTGGGTCCTAGGGAAGATATTCAGCATATACCAGATAACATTATGTGGTCCTAGGGAAGATATTCAGCATATACCTGATAACATTATGTGGGTCCTAGGTAAGATATTCAGCATATACCTGATAACATTATGTGGGTCCTAGGTAAGATATTCAGCATATACCTGATAACATTATGTGGGTCCTAGGTAAGATATTCAGCATATACCAGATAACATTATGTGGGTCCTAGGTAAGACATTCAGCATATACCAGATAACATTATGTGGGTCCTAGGGAAGATATTCAGCATATACCAGATAACATTATGTGGGTCCTAGGTAAGATATTCAGCATATACCTGATAACATTATGTGGGTCCTAGGGAAGATATTCAGCATATACCTGATAACATTATGTGGGTCCTAGGGAAGATATTCAGCATATACCAGATAACATTATGTGGGTCCTAGGGAAGATATTCAGCATATACCAGATAACATTATGTGGGTCCTAGGGAAGATATTCAGCATATACCAGATAACATTATGTGGGTCCTAGGTAAGATATTCAGCATATACCTGATAACATTATGTGGGTCCTAGGGAAGATATTCAGCATATACCAGATAACATTATGTGGGTCCTAGGGAAGATATTCAGCATATACCAGATAACATTATGTGGTCCTAGGGAAGATATTCAGCATATACCTGATAACATTATGTGGGTCCTAGGTAAGATATTCAGCATATACCTGATAACATTATGTGGGTCCTAGGTAAGATATTCAGCATATACCAGATAACATTATGTGGGTCCTAGGGAAGATATTCAGCATATACCAGATAACATTATGTGGTCCTAGGGAAGATATTCAGCATATACCTGATAACATTATGTGGGTCCTAGGTAAGATATTCAGCATATACCTGATAACATTATGTGGGTCCTAGGTAAGATATTCAGCATATACCTGATAACATTATGTGGGTCCTAGGTAAGATATTCAGCATATACCAGATAACATTATGTGGGTCCTAGGTAAGACATTCAGCATATACCAGATAACATTATGTGGGTCCTAGGGAAGATATTCAGCATATACCAGATAACATTATGTGGTCCTAGGGAAGATATTCAGCATATACCAGATAACATTATGTGGGTCCTAGGTAAGACATTCAGCATATACCTGATAACATTATGTGGGTCCTAGGGAAGATATTCAGCATATACCTGATAACATTATGTGGGTCCTAGGTAAGATATTCAGCATATACCTGATAACATTATGTGGGTCCTAGGTAAGATATTCAGCATATACCAGATAACATTATGTGGGTCCTAGGGAAGATATTCAGCATATACCAGATAACATTATGTGGGTCCTAGGGAAGATATTCAGCATATACCAGATAACATTATGTGGGTCCTAGGTAAGATATTCAGCATATACCAGATAACATTGTGGGTCCTAGGTAAGATATTCAGCATATACCAGATAACATTATGTGGGTCCTAGGGAAGATATTCAGCATATACCAGATAACATTATGTGGGTCCTAGGTAAGATATTCAGCATATACCAGATAACATTATGTGGGTCCTAGGGAAGATATTCAGCATATACCAGATAACATTATGTGGGTCCTAGGGAAGATATTCAGCATATACCAGATAACATTATGTGGGTCCTAGGGAAGATATTCAGCATATACCAGATAACATTATGTGGGTCCTAGGGAAGATATTCAGCATATACCAGATAACATTATGTGGGTCCTAGGTAAGATATTCAGCATATACCAGATAACATTATGTGGTCCTAGGGAAGATATTCAGCATATACCAGATAACATTATGTGGTCCTAGGGAAGATATTCAGCATATACCAGATAACATTATGTGGGTCCTAGGTAAGATATTCAGCATATACCTGATAACATTATGTGGGTCCTAGGTAAGATATTCAGCATATACCTGATAACATTATGTGGGTCCTAGGTAAGATATTCAGCATATACCAGATAACATTATGTGGGTCCTAGGTAAGACATTCAGCATATACCAGATAACATTATGTGGGTCCTAGGGAAGATATTCAGCATATACCAGATAACATTATGTGGTCCTAGGGAAGATATTCAGCATATACCAGATAACATTATGTGGGTCCTAGGTAAGACATTCAGCATATACCTGATAACATTATGTGGGTCCTAGGGAAGATATTCAGCATATACCTGATAACATTATGTGGGTCCTAGGTAAGATATTCAGCATATACCTGATAACATTATGTGGGTCCTAGGTAAGATATTCAGCATATACCAGATAACATTATGTGGGTCCTAGGGAAGATATTCAGCATATACCAGATAACATTATGTGGGTCCTAGGGAAGATATTCAGCATATACTAGATAACATTATGTGGGTCCTAGGTAAGATATTCAGCATATACCAGATAACATTATGTGGGTCCTAGGTAAGATATTCAGCATATACCAGATAACATTATGTGGGTCCTAGGGAAGATATTCAGCATATACCAGATAACATTATGTGGGTCCTAGGTAAGATATTCAGCATATACCAGATAACATTATGTGGGTCCTAGGGAAGATATTCAGCATATACCAGATAACATTATGTGGGTCCTAGGGAAGATATTCAGCATATACCAGATAACATTATGTGGGTCCTAGGGAAGATATTCAGCATATACCAGATAACATTATGTGGGTCCTAGGGAAGATATTCAGCATATACCAGATAACATTATGTGGGTCCTAGGTAAGATATTCAGCATATACCAGATAACATTATGTGGTCCTAGGGAAGATATTCAGCATATACCAGATAACATTATGTGGTCCTAGGGAAGATATTCAGCATATACCAGATAACATTATGTGGGTCCTAGGTAAGATATTCAGCATATACCAGATAACATTATGTGGTCCTAGGTAAGATATTCAGCATATACCTGATAACATTATGTGGGTCCTAGGGAAGATATTCAGCATATACCAGATAACATTATGTGGGTCCTAGGGAAGATATTCAGCATATACCAGATAACATTATGTGGGTCCTAGGGAAGATATTCAGCATATACCAGATAACATTATGTGGGTCCTAGGTAAGATATTCAGCATATACCAGATAACATTATGTGGTCCTAGGGAAGATATTCAGCATATACCAGATAACATTATGTGGTCCTAGGGAAGATATTCAGCATATACCAGAAAACATTATGTGGGTCCTAGGTAAGATATTCAGCATATACCAGATAACATTATGTGGTCCTAGGTAAGATATTCAGCATATACCTGATAACATTATGTGGGTCCTAGGGAAGATATTCAGCATATACCAGATAACATTATGTGGGTCCTAGGGAAGATATTCAGCATATACCAGATAACATTATGTGGGTCCTAGGGAAGATATTCAGCATATACCTGATAACATTATGTGGGTCCTAGGTAAGATATTCAGCATATACCTGATAACATTATGTGGGTCCTAGGGAAGATATTCAGCATATACCAGATAACATTATGTGGGTCCTAGGTAAGATATTCAGCATATACCAGATAACATTATGTGGGTCCTAGGTAAGATATTCAGCATATACCAGATAACATTATGTGGGTCCTAGGTAAGATATTCAGCATATACCAGATAACATTATGTGGGTCCTAGGTAAGATATTCAGCATATACCAGATAACATTATGTGGGTCCTAGGTAAGATATTCAGCATATACCAGATAACATTATGTGGTCCTAGGGAAGATATTCAGCATATACCAGATAACATTATGTGGGTCCTAGGGAAGATATTCAGCATATACCTGATAACATTATGTGGGTCCTAGGTAAGATATTCAGCATATACCTGATAACATTATGTGGTCCTAGGGAAGATATTCAGCATATACCAGATAACATTATGTGGGTCCTAGGGAAGATATTCAGCATATACCAGATAACATTATGTGGGTCCTAGGGAAGATATTCAGCATATACCAGATAACATTATGTGGGTCCTAGGGAAGATATTCAGCATATACCAGATAACATTATGTGGGTCCTAGGGAAGATATTCAGCATATACCAGATAACATTATGTGGGTCCTAGGGAAGATATTCAGCATATACCAGATAACATTATGTGGGTCCTAGGTAAGATATTCAGCATATACCAGATAACATTATGTGGGTCCTAGGGAAGATATTCAGCATATACCAGATAACATTATGTGGGTCCTAGGGAAGATATTCAGCATATACCAGATAACATTATGTGGGTCCTAGGGAAGATATTCAGCATATACCTGATAACATTATGTGGGTCCTAGGTAAGATATTCAGCATATACCTGATAACATTATGTGGGTCCTAGGGAAGATATTCAGCATATACCAGATAACATTATGTGGGTCCTAGGGAAGATATTCAGCATATACCAGATAACATTATGTGGGTCCTAGGGAAGATATTCAGCATATACCTGATAACATTATGTGGGTCCTAGGTAAGATATTCAGCATATACCAGATAACATTATGTGGTCCTAGGGAAGATATTCAGCATATACCAGATAACATTATGTGGGTCCTAGGGAAGATATTCAGCATATACCTGATAACATTATGTGGGTCCTAGGTAAGATATTCAGCATATACCTGATAACATTATGTGGTCCTAGGGAAGATATTCAGCATATACCAGATAACATTATGTGGGTCCTAGGTAAGACATTCAGCATATACCTGATAACATTATGTGGGTCCTAGGGAAGATATTCAGCATATACCTGATAACATTATGTGGGTCCTAGGTAAGATATTCAGCATATACCTGATAACATTATGTGGGTCCTAGGTAAGATATTCAGCATATACCAGATAACATTATGTGGGTCCTAGGGAAGATATTCAGCATATACCAGATAACATTATGTGGGTCCTAGGGAAGATATTCAGCATATACCAGATAACATTATGTGGGTCCTAGGTAAGATATTCAGCATATACCAGATAACATTATGTGGGTCCTAGGTAAGATATTCAGCATATACCAGATAACATTATGTGGGTCCTAGGGAAGATATTCAGCATATACCAGATAACATTATGTGGGTCCTAGGTAAGATATTCAGCATATACCAGATAACATTATGTGGGTCCTAGGGAAGATATTCAGCATATACCAGATAACATTATGTGGGTCCTAGGGAAGATATTCAGCATATACCAGATAACATTATGTGGGTCCTAGGGAAGATATTCAGCATATACCAGATAACATTATGTGGGTCCTAGGGAAGATATTCAGCATATACCAGATAACATTATGTGGGTCCTAGGTAAGATATTCAGCATATACCAGATAACATTATGTGGTCCTAGGGAAGATATTCAGCATATACCAGATAACATTATGTGGTCCTAGGGAAGATATTCAGCATATACCAGATAAAATTATGTGGGTCCTATGGAAGATATTCAGCATATACCAGATAACATTATGTGGTCCTAGGTAAGATATTCAGCATATACCTGATAACATTATGTGGGTCCTAGGGAAGATATTCAGCATATACCAGATAACATTATGTGGGTCCTAGGGAAGATATTCAGCATATACCAGATAACATTATGTGGGTCCTAGGGAAGATATTCAGCATATACCAGATAACATTATGTGGGTCCTAGGTAAGATATTCAGCATATACCAGATAACATTATGTGGTCCTAGGGAAGATATTCAGCATATACCAGATAACATTATGTGGTCCTAGGGAAGATATTCAGCATATACCAGAAAACATTATGTGGGTCCTAGGTAAGATATTCAGCATATACCAGATAACATTATGTGGTCCTAGGTAAGATATTCAGCATATACCTGATAACATTATGTGGGTCCTAGGGAAGATATTCAGCATATACCAGATAACATTATGTGGGTCCTAGGGAAGATATTCAGCATATACCAGATAACATTATGTGGGTCCTAGGGAAGATATTCAGCATATACCTGATAACATTATGTGGGTCCTAGGTAAGATATTCAGCATATACCTGATAACATTATGTGGGTCCTAGGGAAGATATTCAGCATATACCAGATAACATTATGTGGGTCCTAGGTAAGATATTCAGCATATACCAGATAACATTATGTGGGTCCTAGGTAAGATATTCAGCATATACCAGATAACATTATGTGGGTCCTAGGTAAGATATTCAGCATATACCAGATAACATTATGTGGGTCCTAGGTAAGATATTCAGCATATACCAGATAACATTATGTGGGTCCTAGGTAAGATATTCAGCATATACCAGATAACATTATGTGGTCCTAGGGAAGATATTCAGCATATACCAGATAACATTATGTGGGTCCTAGGGAAGATATTCAGCATATACCTGATAACATTATGTGGGTCCTAGGTAAGATATTCAGCATATACCTGATAACATTATGTGGTCCTAGGGAAGATATTCAGCATATACCAGATAACATTATGTGGGTCCTAGGGAAGATATTCAGCATATACCAGATAACATTATGTGGGTCCTAGGTAAGATATTCAGCATATACCAGATAACATTATGTGGTCCTAGGGAAGATATTCAGCATATACCAGATAACATTATGTGGTCCTAGGGAAGATATTCAGCATATACCAGAAAACATTATGTGGGTCCTAGGTAAGATATTCAGCATATACCAGATAACATTATGTGGTCCTAGGTAAGATATTCAGCATATACCTGATAACATTATGTGGGTCCTAGGGAAGATATTCAGCATATACCAGATAACATTATGTGGGTCCTAGGGAAGATATTCAGCATATACCAGATAACATTATGTGGGTCCTAGGGAAGATATTCAGCATATACCTGATAACATTATGTGGGTCCTAGGTAAGATATTCAGCATATACCTGATAACATTATGTGGGTCCTAGGGAAGATATTCAGCATATACCAGATAACATTATGTGGGTCCTAGGTAAGATATTCAGCATATACCAGATAACATTATGTGGGTCCTAGGTAAGATATTCAGCATATACCAGATAACATTATGTGGGTCCTAGGTAAGATATTCAGCATATACCAGATAACATTATGTGGGTCCTAGGTAAGATATTCAGCATATACCAGATAACATTATGTGGGTCCTAGGTAAGATATTCAGCATATACCAGATAACATTATGTGGTCCTAGGGAAGATATTCAGCATATACCAGATAACATTATGTGGGTCCTAGGGAAGATATTCAGCATATACCTGATAACATTATGTGGGTCCTAGGTAAGATATTCAGCATATACCTGATAACATTATGTGGTCCTAGGGAAGATATTCAGCATATACCAGATAACATTATGTGGGTCCTAGGGAAGATATTCAGCATATACCAGATAACATTATGTGGGTCCTAGGGAAGATATTCAGCATATACCAGATAACATTATGTGGGTCCTAGGGAAGATATTCAGCATATACCAGATAACATTATGTGGGTCCTAGGGAAGATATTCAGCATATACCAGATAACATTATGTGGGTCCTAGGGAAGATATTCAGCATATACCAGATAACATTATGTGGGTCCTAGGTAAGATATTCAGCATATACCAGATAACATTATGTGGGTCCTAGGGAAGATATTCAGCATATACCAGATAACATTATGTGGGTCCTAGGGAAGATATTCAGCATATACCAGATAACATTATGTGGGTCCTAGGGAAGATATTCAGCATATACCTGATAACATTATGTGGGTCCTAGGTAAGATATTCAGCATATACCTGATAACATTATGTGGGTCCTAGGGAAGATATTCAGCATATACCAGATAACATTATGTGGGTCCTAGGGAAGATATTCAGCATATACCAGATAACATTATGTGGGTCCTAGGGAAGATATTCAGCATATACCAGATAACATTATGTGGGTCCTAGGTAAGATATTCAGCATATACCAGATAACATTATGTGGGTCCTAGGGAAGATATTCAGCATATACCAGATAACATTATGTGGGTCCTAGGGAAGATATTCAGCATATACCTGATAACATTATGTGGGTCCTAGGGAAGATATTCAGCATATACCAGATAACATTATGTGGGTCCTAGGGAAGATATTCAGCATATACCAGATAACATTATGTGGGTCCTAGGGAAGACTATTTTGCATGACCTGCATTCTCTTTTTCAGCTTTTTTGATAGCCCACTATACCAAGCAGCGCAGGCATATGCAAAATGACACTGAATCAAGGTTGAGACAAGCGGTTTCTTAACTTTGATGTTAAAATATCTAGTGTTACGATAGAAATGTTAATTTGTTCGCCATTTTAGAAAGAATTTTAGCAGCAATCAGGTCTTCAGAAAGGGATTGATCTCGGGACACAGCAAGTGAAGTTACACGTTTGAGATTCAATCTCCTTGCCTGCACAGTTCCCCTTTATCTTGTCAGCCCTATAAGCAATCTATGTTTTGTTCCAAACAAAATCGATTCGGTTTTTCACAAATGTAGTGACAATTTGTTGTCAGTCAACCAATCTCTAACAAAATACAATTCTTCTCCGATTGAAACAGTCATTTTCTGTGCCCACTGCTGATACATTGACTATCTCGTCTATAGATTGCACCCATCATCCCTGCTTGTGTCCAGTATCCCAATGTTTGGCACCGCATTTAAACGGCATACATTGCAAACAAGCGAAATGTGGCTTTGATACTGTACAGCTTCATCATACAACAAGGGGTTTGATTGCTCCACACTTTATGTGAACGAACAAACCACAAATGTCGCAAGCCAACCCTTTTTTTTAATGATTCCTTACGGTTTTACCACAGTGTGGGCATAGTTGTTGAGCTTGTTTTGTGGTGTTTGGGCCAGGACAGGGGTTTTACATCGCCACAGAGTAGCAGGCTGAAGGTAGTAACACGCGGCGTGTTAGGGTCTCAGCGGCGCTTCCTGTGTACCTCTACCGAGCGGCTCAGCTGTTCCCGCAGGGAAAGGTGATATCAGGTGCCGGTAAAGTTGTTCATGGTTGAAATTCACACTATGAAAGCGAAGATTTACCACCCGTGTCTCTCGGTGCAGGTGGAAGGACAGTTTGGGATGATCTCCGTGTTTGAATTGTAGAATAAATCAGAAACGCCAAAACAAAACTTCTGGCTAGAGACATAATAGTGGTGAACGCGTACTCTCTTGTTCACCGACACAGCTGATATAACCTAGAGGAGAGAGGGATGAAGAGGAGAGGAGAGAGGGATGAAGAGGAGAGAGGGGTGAAGGAGAGAGGGGTGAAGAGGAGAGAGGGATGAAGAGGAGAGAGGGATGAAGAGGAGAGAGGGATGAAGAGGAGAGAGGGATGAAGAGGAGAGAGGGATGAAGGGGAGAGAGGGATGAAGGGGAGAGAGGGATGAAGTGAAGAGAGGGATGAAGTGAAGAGGGATGAAGGGGAGAGAGGGATGAAGTGAAGGAAAGAGACTTTTTATTTTTTATTTAACTAGGCAAGTCAGTTAAGAACAAATTCTATTTTCAATGACGGCCTAGGTACAGTGGGTTAACTGCCTGTTCAGGGGCAGAACTACAGATTTGTACCTTGTCAGCTCGGGGGTTTGAACTTGCAACCTTCCGGTTACTAGTCCAACGCTCTAACCACCAGGCTACCCTGCCGCCCCTTATTGAGAAAATAAGGTAGTTAAATAGACAGTCAACATGAATCTGTGTGTGTGGCCTCACCTGGTGTCCACACTAAGTGGCTGCGGACTTTAGGCTTGAAAACATGCACAGACACACGAGGACAAACAATACAACGTAGTTATAGAAATAATAAAGTGTCTTCCATGGTCGGTCCTCTGGCCTATTCTCCATGGTTGGCCCTCTTGCCTATTCTCCATGGTTGGCCCTCTGGCCTACTCTCCATGGTTGGCCCTCTTGCCTACTCTCCATGGTTGGTCCTCTTGCCTACTCTCCATGGTTGGCCCTCTTGCCTATTCTCCATGGTTGGCCCTCTTGCCTATTCTCCATGGTTGGCCCTCTTGCCTATTCTCCATGGTTGGCCCTCTTGCCTATTCTCCATGGTTGGCCCTCTTGCCTATTCTCCATGGTTGGCCCTCTTGCCTATTCTCCATGGTTGGCCCTCTTGCCTATTCTCCATGGTTGGCCCTCTTGCCTATTCTCCATGGTTGGCCCTCTTGCCTATTCTCCATGGTTGGCCCTCTTGCCTATTCTCCATGGTTGGCCCTCTTGCCTATTCTCCATGGTTGGCCCTCTTGCCTATTCTCCATGGTTGGCCCTCTTGCCTATTCTCCATGGTTGGCCCTCTTGCCTATTCTCCATGGTTGGCCCTCTTGCCTATTCTCCATGGTTGGTCCTCTTGCCTATTCTCCATGGTTGGTCCTCTGGCCTATTCTCCATGGTTGGCCCTCTTGCCTATTCTCCATGGTTGGTCCTCTTACCTATTCTCCATGGTTGGCCCTCTGGCCTATTCTCCATGGTTGGCCCTCTGGCCTATTCTCCATGGTTGGCCCTCTGGCCTACTCTCCATGCTTGGCCCTCTTGCCTATTCTCCATGGTTGGTCCTCTTGCCTATTCTCCATGGTTGGTCCTCTTGCCTATTCTCCATGGTTGGCCCTCTTGCCTATTCTCCATGGTTGGCCCTCTTGCCTATTCTCCATGGTTGGCCCTCTTGCCTATTCTCCATGGTTGGTCCTCTTGCCTATTCTCCATGGTTGGTCCTCTGGCCTATTCTCCATGGTTGGCCCTCTTGCCTATTCTCCATGGTTGGTCCTCTTACCTATTCTCCATGGTTGGCCCTCTGGCCTATTCTCCATGGTTGGCCCTCTGGCCTATTCTCCATGGTTGGCCCTCTGGCCTACTCTCCATGCTTGGCCCTCTTGCCTATTCTCCATGGTTGGTCCTCTTGCCTATTCTCCATGGTTGGTCCTCTTGCCTATTCTCCATGGTTGGCCCTCTTGCCTATTCTCCATGGTTGGTCCTCTTGCCTATTCTCCATGGTTGGCCCTCTTGCCTATTCTCCATGGTTGGCCCTCTTGCCTATTCTCCATGGTTGGTCCTCTTGCCTATTCTCCATGGTTGGCCCTCTTGCCTATTCTCCATGGTTGGCCCTCTTGCCTATTCTCCATGGTTGGCCCTCTTGCCTATTCTTTGAAGTTGGAAGAAGCCACAGTTATACACCTGAGCCTGCTTACTGCACAACACAATCCATCAATCAGATTGATATATGAGTGGGTAGGTGTGGGTTATAGTTCTACATTTTTTTCAAATTGGGACTTAAAATAACATGTTCTGTTTTTGTACAGACGTCACAACCTTACCTAAACAGCACCCTTACCTAAACAGCACCCGTACCTAAACAGCACCCGTACCTAAACAGCACCCGTACCTAAACAGCACCCGTACCTAAACAGCACCCGTACCTAAACAGCACCCATACCTAAACAGCACCCATACCTAAACAGCACCCATACCTAAACAGCACCCATACCTAAACAGCACCCATACCTAAACAGCACCCTTACCTAAACAGCACCCTTACCTAAACAGCACCCGTACCTAAACAGCACCCGTACCTAAACAGCACCCGTACCTAAACAGCACCCGTACCTAAACAGCACCCGTACCTAAACAGCACCCGTACCTAAACAGCACCCGTACCTAAACAGCACCCGTACCTAAACAGCACCCGTACCTAAACAGCACCCATACCTAAACAGCACCCATACCTAAACAGCACCCTTACCTAAACAGCACCCTTACCTAAACAGCACCCTTACCTAAACAGCACCCTTACCTAAACAGCACCCTTACCTAAACAGCACCCTTACCTAAACAGCACCCTTACCTAAACAGCACCCTTACCTAAACAGCACCCTTACCTAAACAGCACCCTTACCTGAGAAATTGAAAGAAACTGGGAATTGAATAACTGCAGTTGACATAGTCAAGTAAATGGAAGAATAGTCTTATTGCAATGTGAATGGCTCTTAAACGAGCCTTTGGTTGTGCGTAGTGCAGTCTATGGTGTTGCCAGGAAACAGCACCCTCTTAAAAGAGCCTTTGGTTGTGCGTAGTGTAGTCTATGGTGTTGCCAGGAAACAGCACCCTCTTCAAAGAAGTAGGAGGTGAAGATCTCCCACACACGGATTGCCTCCCCATGCTGTGTTGTTGGACCCCATCCTTGAAACATCCTGCAGAGCAGCAGACCCCTCCTCTGGGACACGGCGGCGAGCTGCAGATCCCCTCCTGGTCCTCGTGTCCATCCTCATGAAGTTATGCCGGACACAGGTAGCCTGCACACACCTGAATTCCCCCAGGAGACAGTCCCAGATTACCCTGGTCACCCCACCTTGCAGTGCCCTGGTCACCCAACCTTGCAGTGCCCTGGTCACCCAACCTTGCAGTGCCCTGGTCACCCAACCTTGCAGTGCCCTGGTCACCCAACCTTGCAGTGCCCTGGTCACCCAACCTTGCAGTGCCCTACACGGTAACTGTAGGCAACCGTTTTTAAGTCATCTCCAGTTATAAGGTATCTGTAGGAATATGGAAGATAATGTCATTGTTAGACTTTAACATCACCGGGGTCATTGTGGATTACTAAAGTATAATATCCCTGATAACAAATCATGACAACATTGGATAGACAGATGCATGTAAACACACATGTGCATGTTTAGCATGTGACAACAGCAGGATCACATCAATGATAGCATCACATATGTGTGCCCCTTTGAGACCCCAGGACCAGGACTGAGAGCCACTGCTCTTTACTGGGACCTCTTCATCTGTAGACAGGCTTTCACAGCTCTCTGTATCTGCGGACAGAAAAACCTCACAACAAACGTACTTCATTATACTCAAATTAGACCACACTGAATATTATGTTGCTATTATCTCCATCCTCACTTCTAGGGACAGGAACTACACAAGTACCTGCCCTATCCAGAATAATCTACTCTCTCTGCGATCTAATAGGGGTGTCAGTGGGCTGACTGTGAACGCTCTGAGAGACTCTGGGTTGAGGTCAGTGATAAAGTAGTCTACAGTACTACTGCCAAGAGATGAGTTATAGGTGTACCTACCATTGGAGTCTCCGCGAAGCCTACCATTGACTATGTACATACCCAGCGGTTGACTGAGCTGCAGGAGTTGTGACCCGTTTTTGTCGGTTATGGTGTTGTATTTGTGCTTAGGGGGTATATGGGGGAGGGAATGCTAAACCTCCAGGTAGATGTTTGTCCCCCTGTGTGCTGAGGGTGTCAGGTTCTTATCCAGTTCTGGCATTTAGGTCACCACAGACTAGTACATGTCCCTGTGCCTGGAAATGATTGATTTCCCCCTCCAGGAGGGAGAAGCTGTCTTCATTAAAGTATGGGCGATTCTAGTGGGGGGATATAGGTAGCACACAGGAGGACATTTTTCTCTGTTGAGATAATTTCCTTTAGAATTTCTAGCCAAATGTAAAATGTTCCTGTTCCTCTCCTCCAGCAGTCTGTTCCTCTCCTCCAGCAGCCCGTTCCTCTCCTCCAGCAGCCCGTTCCTCTCCTCCAGCAGCCCGTTCCTCTCCTCCAGCAGTCCGTTCCTCTCCTCCAGCAGTCCGTTCCTCTCCTCCAGCAGTCCGTTCCTCTCCTCCAGCAGTCCGTTCCTCTCCTCCAGCAGTCCGTTCCTCTCCTCCAGCAGTCCGTTCCTCTCCTCCAGCAGTCCGTTCCTCTCCTCCAGCAGTCCGTTCCTCTCCTCCAGCAGTCCGTTCCTCTCCTCCAGCAGTCCGTTCCTCTCCTCCTGCTCTTTCTCCTTCTGATTTTGCCTACAGTTATAGACATGTTTCTCTCCACCTTCAGCTCTCCGGGTCTGGTTGAGGGGTTGTTGTTGAGCTGGACTGTTTTTTGTGCTGACTCTCAATCTCCTCTCTCTCACTCTCTCGTTCATATTATGGGGACATACAGGGTACTAAGTGTGTAGAGGGTCATATATAATAATCTATTGATTGATGAATTGATTGGTTGATTGATAAGGCCTGATGAGGTTATTCTAGTCCTATACCTCCATCGTGAGTTAGGAGGAGGAAGAGGAGGAGGTGTGGTGAGCTTAAGTGTTAATACCGGAGAAAGGCCTGTCCCAGTCTCCTCTCTATATGTACCACTAATGTAAATGTAAATATCAAAACAGATACCAAACATTAAGAAACTATAAGGAAGAGAAGAGTAACTGCAATGAAATAAACCAGAGACCTGTGGAAAGAAGCCCCCTGATCTCCTCGTGTCTGCCAGCAGGGGAGGACACCACGCCTCAGCTCAGGACACCACGCCTCAGCTCAGGACACCACGCCTCAGCTCAGGACACCACGCCTCAGCTCAGGACACCACGCCTCAGCTCAGGACACAACGTCTCAGCTCAGGACACAACACCTCACCTCCTGCTGTAACGGGTGGACCGAAGGCCGATTCCACCAAGCTCTGGCTCACCCTCACGTGTCTGAAGGACGCACTGTGGTCCTCTGACAACTTGTTGGTAGGGAAACGCGTGGAGACCACCCATCAGACAGTGGCCTTGATAGCTACGGAAGCCCTGAGGTGGTATGGACAAAATAGAGCCTCAACCCCAGACAAAGTATCACCCACAACATCTAAGGTCCCGGCCTGACAGTGCTGCAGCGCCTAGGGGAGGGATCTCTTCTGGGCCCTGAAGGATGGGGGGCGGAGTTGATTCGGAAGAGCAGGAGGAGGCAAATGTGATAAGGACTCACCTCGTTCCTGCACAAAGGAGAGAAGACCTCTTTTTTAATAAAGGGACTTTTAAACCTTTTACATGTCTTTAAAAGGTATACTCGTTTCAATTATAATGTGCACATTTGAAATGGCTTTTACAGATGGGACATGTTTAAAAGTACTTCTTTCTTAGGGTGTTTTATTGTTTTAATAACATGTACTTTTAACATATAATGTTTCAATGCAGTTTTTTATGCATATTATGTCGTTTTAAAGCGTACAAATGATTATGTTAAAAGTATGAGCTATTTTAAGAAACCCTGCGACAATAACCATTTTTCCAAAATAAAATAAATCTGTTCTTATCAGTTTAATATCTGATATGTCCCCTATCTGGGGACAATATATTAAATGGATTTTTCCACGGTCTAGTAGGTTATACATAACTGTGCCATTATTCAGAATTCTGATTGTGTGCCGTCATGATTCGCTTGTATGACATTTGGAGCCCCAAGCTACAGGCTTCTGTAGGGCTAAACCTGCCGAGCTGAAAACATGCGATTTAGAAGGGTTCGATTATACGCCCAGGCTTTTATTTTACAATTAGTATCAGCAACGATCTGGAGCCGTCTGTCAGTAATACCCACATACATTTATTTTAGCGATCATTTTGGACATGTAGCCTATTGTAATCATTTGGGAACTTATGTAGCAGGTTAAACCTGGAGCCTGGCGCACGGTTCACGACGACTGGACTGTTGTCATACAGTTCCACGAGTAGTGAGAATGAAAGTAGATTTGTAGGATTATAGTTCAACCACTATTGGACACTTTTTCTCCACATTCCAATATTTCATGGATGGAACTTGAATTATGACAACTTTCAGTATGAAACAAAGCAGTGCATGTTTTATTCATCGATATACAGTATTTCGTGAGTAGATAGATGCTCTCCAACCCAATATGCCTATTGGTATTTTATGTGCATGATATGAAGTTTGCTGTAGTGACTGACTAAGCCTAATTTTAAAAGTGTGCCTCAAAAGTGCCATGTTTGCAAAAGTGTATTATGCGAAGCACACATTTAGTTAGGCAGCCAGGACCGTAGGACGCATTGTCGGTCTAGCTCTCACTGCAGTCCAGTGCCATGGACATCTTTGAAGTTTGGCCTCTAGTAATTTAGGAGGGCAACTTTATAAAGGCCTCCCTACAATGACCTTATCATGCAAGGCTCTACAGACAGATTAAAAAAATATATAGACTATTTTTATTTCATACATTATTTGTGTTGATGATGTACTATGTAATGAAGTCGAGTGGTTCAACATTAAAATGCATTTTGATTGAACACATAGCTTGAACAAGGCGACGGTCGGTGGAAGTCTGGCGCCACCAAGTGGACAATTATTTTACCTGAGATATTTTGTAAAATATCAAATGTTATGTCAATATTGTTATCTGCAAATGGTTTCCCACACCCCTATTTGATAGATTTTTATTCCAGTTTAGCAGTAAATCTGGTTTTAACTCAATAACGATTTGTCTCGTTTCGTTGGTGCAAGTGAGAACAGGTGTTTTCTTCTGGAAGTTTTGTTGCATTTCCTTTTTAAACAGCTCATCTGTATTTTTGTACATCATTTTATACACATACAAACGGCATAAAATGGCTTCACCACTTTCTAGGCATCATTGACAGACTTGCTCAAACGTAATGATTCTAATAAAAGTAACATCCGGTTAACTTCGTCCAATTTATATTTACAACGGCAGGGGGTGCACCGTTCCTGGAGGTACTGCAATACCAGGTCGATGCGTGGAGTGGACGGAGCAAGCCCCTATTCCATCTCCCTATTCCAAAAATCAATTTAATATATGGTCCCCAGATAGGGGACGTATCAGATATTAAACTGATAAGAACAGATTTTTTTTTTTTTTTTTTTTTGGAAAAATAATTTTTATTTTCATTTCACATTCAAATACAAATTCAGTGCATAACGTTGTACATAACATGGATACTTACAAACAGTATCAACAAGTACCGTAACAATATAAGAATATCAAAACTCCTAAAAAAAAGTGCTGTTCTGCAGAACCTGAGCAGTATTATTGGCCTATATTCAACATTAACATGCCTCTAACAATCTCCAAAAACAATACAAACAATTCTATATATAAAAATATATACATATATATACATATGCCAAAATGCACTCTGGATAAAACTGTGTATATCAAATATCTATAAAGGCTTAGATTACATTTCAATTGTACCTATGTAATACAATTATATATCAGTTATAAACACATTTACAATGACGGGTAAATCCCTTTCCATCTCTGTCTTACTGATGCAATGCCCCCCTTATCTATTTCAAATTGTATTCTTTTCCATACTTCTTGTTTTATAAATTGAACCAATCCCGTCGGTGACCACTTGAGAGTGTCATTAACTGCACCACATCTGGCCTCCCAAAGTTTGGTCTTGATAAGGGACACCAGAGTCACTAATGCTAATAATTGCACCCTTTCCACATTTTTTATTTCAAGTTTGGCAACCCCTTCATAATCAATGTTTTTTAAAATCTCAAAAAATTGTTTACTTTTTCCCCAAACTGATTGAGCAAAAGAACATTCCCATAAAACATGTGGAATTGTTTCAATTGCGAAACAATTGTCCCTAGGACAGAATTTATTTAGGGTCAAGTTATGATCGTATAAAGTTGAACGGACCGGAAGACGTCTGTGTAAAACAAGCCAATTAAAATCTTTCAGTCTGTTGTCTAACCCTTTTAATTGTGTCCGTAGCCAGGTGGAAGGTGATATTGGTAATCCGTCTCTAGGACGACAATTTTCTATTAATTTGGCGTATAGCAATCTGTGGTTGATTACATTTTCCTTTACTTTGCAGACAGGGGTTTTCCTTGCCCATTCCACTATTTTCTTAAAATGTAACGGGATAATTTCAGCTTTTGGCTTACTATTATCCCACTTCACCATGAATCTTAACGGTACAGACAGCCAGAATTTTATTAAAATGTGACATTTGTGTACAGAAGACGACAAAAGACTACAAATGTTTGTGTAGAACAACGCATCTAGCTTGAGAGGAATATGAGGGAAATCCCTTCCACCAGCCTCTATAGGCTGGTACATCCGATCTCTACGGATGTACTCATATCCCCCCCAAAAGAAATTAAACAGTACCCGTATAAAAGTTTTTCTTAGTGACACCGGCATGGGAAACACATATGCAAGGTGAAGTAATGAAGGCAGAATGTCCGCCTTCAGCACTAACACCTTCCCACTAAAAGATAGTCGCCTGACTTTCCACAGTCCCAATCTTTTATTAATCGATAATAGTTTTTCTTTCCAATTGAACATGTCATCTTTAATTTCATTTCCGAAAGATATGCCGAGCACAACCATTGGTCCTGTGCACACAGTCAAACCACATAACTGGTCCGTTCTCCTTTTCCACTGTCCCAAATATTTTATTTCTGTTTTATTCTTGTTTATCTTCGACCCAGACGCAACAGAGAATTCATCAATGACTTTGATAGACTCTTTCAAGCTCAGGTCGTCTTGTAAATATAAAACTGTGTCGTCCGCATATTGCGATATTTTTAGCATATCCCCTCCAGGTAAAATGATGCCTTTGATGTTGTAATTTTTCCTAATTGCGCATGCGAAAGGTTCAATATATAAAACATACAATAGAGCAGATAGAGGGTCCCCCTGTCTGACACCTCGTAATTGCTTGATAACATTTCCAATATTCCCATTAATATTTACCCTGCTACCCACATTACTATACAGAATTTTTACCCATTTCATAAAATTATTTCCAAACCCAAATTTCCCCATAATTCTAAACAAAAACTCATGGTTTACCATGTCAAAGGCTTTTTCCTGGTCCAAATTCACAGTAATAGCTTGCAGGTGCCTTTCCTCTAAATAGGCTTGAACGTCTCTGTGCAATTGTAAGTTCCAGGTTAATCTTCTCCCCACCACACCACATGTTTGGTCTAAACCAACAACATATGCCATGGCAGAAGATAGGCGATTAGTTACGGCTTTGCTTAATAATTTATAGTCAACACACAACATTGTTAACGGTCTCCAATTTGCTAATGTCTTGGGGTCTCCCTTTTTATACAGTAGAGAGATTACCCCCTCACACATCGAACCTCCCATATGCTCTAAACCAAATATAGCTCTAAACACTTCCAACAGATGACATCCAATTATATCCCAAAAAACAATGTAAAACTCTTTAGAGAGCCCATCCACTCCTGGTACTTTGTTATCTTTCATGCTCTTCAGTGCCATATAAATTTCATCTAATTTCAATTCCCCTTCTAATTGGTCTCTAATATCCAAAGGTATTTGCACATCCACGCATTTTAAAAATTTAGTCCCTTTCTCATAATCAATTGTTTGTTTTTGAAATAGCTGAGAAAAGTGGTGTGTAGCGACACCAAGCATGCCATCCCTATCCTCAACCATCTCCCCATCTTGGTCCAATAAAGCCGAAATAGTCCTCCTCTTTCCCCGTGATTTAATTTGCTTGAAAAAATATGCCGAGCACTTCTCATCATTTTCCCATTTATCTTGCTGACTTTTAAAAATGAAGTCTCGAGCTTTCTTTTCAAATAATGTGTGTTGCTTTTTCAGTAGGATACCCAATTTGTCTTTATCTAATCCAGCACCATTTACATTTCCTTGAATGTGTAGATCTTTTAGTTCGTTCTGCAATTTATAAAATTCTGTGTGGTTATTACGTACTTTGTCTTTGCAAAAATTCTGAATAAAACTCTTGATTCTTAATTTTGTGCTCTCCCACCACCCTATGACAGTGGAATAAAACGGTTTCATAGCTACACAGCCCTGGAAAAAAGACCTGAATCTTGTCCCAAAAATGTTGTCGTGTAAAATGCCGTTATTAATTTTCCAATACCCTTTTCCAAATTCAATTGTTTTTAATTCTACTGTCACAGACAGGCAACTGTGGTCCGAATAAAAAACCGGTGTAACGCATGCGGAGGACACACGGAGTTCACGCGGAACAAACAGATAATCTATTCGGCTCCTCGAGCCCCTGCTGTTTCCCCAAGTGAAACCGGGATCATCCGCATGCGCCATTCTATAAGAATCAACCAAATTATATTTACCTATAAGACTTTTTACAAGATGCCCGCCTAGATTACCTCGGTCATATGACACATTAAAATCTCCCCCCATAAACACCTGTCTGTTTGTCATAAAAATAGCGTCTAGGTCGTTAAGCATTTCCCTCCTTTCCTTGGGTGTCGATGGTGCATATACATTAATAAATCTAAAACATTTACCCTTCCAATCGATATCTACTATTAAAACCCTCCCGTGTACTGCCGAAAAACTTCCTACTATTTTTAAATCCCTATTCCCACATAGAACACCAACCCCTGTAGAATGCACCCCTCCGACACTCCACCTCGACTCTCCCTGAACCCATTCCCGCGTAAACCTCTCCACGTCATTTTGATCTTTTAAATGTACTTCTTGTAAAAAACACACAGAGAAGCGAATGGAGGACAAATGGGAAAAAACAGTCGCCCTTTTAACTGGGTTCCTAAACCCTCTAACATTGATGCTAGCTAGGTTAATAGACGACATGAGGTAAAGAGGGAAAAAGACAACTATCTAATTATGACATTATTTTCCAAACTCACTTTAAGTACATTAACTCATTTGGCGGCCGGTCTGGGAAACGATGGTCTCCAGTCGGAGGACTGTCCACCAAGATAGGGGTCGGGAAAACACTGTCCTCCTCCTCATGCTCCCCCTCCATCTGCGTGGGTGCTGGAACCCCACTGGGTGCCAGACCGCTGCTCACGATGGAGGCCGCGCCTGACGGGGTTAGCAGAGACTCCTCTGCGCTGCCCAGGTTTCCCTCGCTTTTCTCCTCAGACTTCCCGCTTTCGAAACAACTGAAGCGATTCCCCCCCAAAGCGGACTTCTCCGTCACCTCCATGTGGATGAGTGGGGAAACAGGGCTCATCTGCTTCCTTTTCACCGAGCACTTTCTCCTCTCTCTCACCGTTGTCCAGCTCTCGGTAGCCGCGGGCGCGGTGGGCTCTCCCTTCTCCTCCTCCACTTGCTTATTCCAACTTCTGTCCGCTTCTCCTCTCTCCTCGTGAGATGATGATGGCGTCTCACTCCCGCTCTCCTCTGACTCTCGCAGTTCTCTCTCCATCACTATCTCATCCACAACCTCCTCAATGGCGCGTAGTTCCATGCCTTCTCCCTCATCTGGTCTTTTCCCGCCTTCAGCTCTTTTCCCGCTCACCGCTCTGGCGTAAGAGGGGACTGCCTTCGGGCAGTGACGGAACAGGTGGTCCTCTGAGTTACACAGACTGCAGCGCTTTGGCACGGTGCAATCCCTCATTGTGTGTCCAATAATTCCACAGTTTCTGCACCTAGTCTGTGTGCAGGCATCCGCGAGGTGCCCGTACGTGCTACACTTCCTGCAGAAACGAGGCTGTCCAGCATACATGAGGTAGCCCCTGTCAGCACCGATGGAAAGCGAAGCAGGAGGATGGCGGTATCCATCATGGCCGCTCTCGTCTTCCTTTAGCAGCACACGAAACTGCCTCTTCCCTGTCCAGATGCCTAGGGCGTCCTTAATGTCTCTCACTCCTGGCAAGATGGTCACATACCGGCTGAGATAGCACACTAACGTTTCTTCAGTGACCCAGGGGTTGAACATATGCACCGTTAGCACCCTCATATTTTGCCTGCACATGGACTCAACTTTAAAATCCACGAGGGCGGGTGCTGTCGCGTTCGCACGGAAGAGCCCCTTTACTTCCTCCAGCCGGGTGATGGTGTAGAACGACACATCGTAGAACTTCTCGGGTGTGTTCTGTTGCAGGCAGTGCACATCGTCTGCTGTCAGGCGTAGAGGTCCAAACAGCACTTCCTTTCCAAAACGAACTCTCTCCATCAAATTTTCCTTTCCTGTCCAATTAAAACGAAGCGTATTCTTCAGTCCAGCAGCCGCTGACTGTGACGTGGCCGATGACGACATCGCACCACTTTGAGGATCCCGCGAGAAATACAGACGATCTTGCTCTTGATCTTAGCCAAAAGGCCGAGAAGCGATACCGCAATGCTTTCGGGAGGAAGGTGCCGTTCTCAGACACGTTAAATCCGGTAAAGGTTACACCTAAATGAGCTCTGTACACTTTACAACAAATATCAAAGATGATGCTATTTTTAAAAAATGGTGGCATAGACTGGGATTTGATCAACGTCGGGAAAAGACACTTTTCACTGTTACAATGTAACACATTGGAAGGTTCCAAAGTGACGTGGACATCCGCCCTCCAATCTGAAACGAGACAAATCCTTATTGAGTTCAAACCAGATTTACAGCTAAATTGGAATAATAATCTAGCAAATAGGGGTTGAAGAAATAATTAATATTGACATAACATGTTATCTTTTATATAATATCTCAGGAAGCGTTGATGCCACAAGGGAACTAAAATAATTGTCCACTTGGTGGCGCCAGACTTCCACCGACCGTCGCCTCTCCTATGTGGTCAATCAAAACGCATTTGAATGTTGAACCACTTTAAAAATATATTTAACTAGGCAAGTCAATTCAGAACAAATTCTTATTTTCAATGACGGCCTAGGAACAGTGGATTAACTGCCTTGTTCAGGGGGCAGAACAATAGATTTGTACCTTGTCAGCTCAGGGATTTGATCCAGCAACCTCTCAGTTACTGGCCCAATGCTCTTACTAGGCTATTTGCCGCCCCAGTTGACTTCAATACATACACCATCAACGCAAGAATAGCCTGTGTATTTTTAAATCTGTCTGTAGAGCCTTGCATGATAAGGTCATTGTGAGGAGGCCTTTATAAAGTTGCCCACCTGAATTACTAGAGGCCAAACTTCAAAGATGTCCATGGCACTGGACTGCAGTGAGAGCTAGACCGACAATGCGTCCTACGGAGTGGTCCCGGCCTATGGTCCTGGCTGCCTAACTAAATGTGTGCTCAGCATAATACACTTTTGTAAACATGGCTCTGTTGAGGCATACTTTTACAATTAAGCTTAGTCGGTCACTACAGCAAACTTCATATCATGCACATAAATTGCCATTACGCAGAAAATACTTTATATTGATGAATAAAAACTACACTGGTTTGATTCATCCTGAAAGTTAGGTTTAGGCTACTACATGATACTGTCCTTGTACCCATCATGAGGCTGCTACAACCTAGCCTATGAATGAAAGTTTACAACGTAGGTGAACACAGGTTGAGAGACTTTTGAGTAATCAAGATGACAGACATTATTGACACATTCAATACCGCCTTGTTCAATCTTGCCTTCATCTAGCTGATCTAGAGTGTAATCATTAGTCCAACATTTGCAAATGAGAGTTTCCATTGGACAAATTCAGGTATGTTTATCCCCGTTTGGTTCCGTTTGCTTTCGCTTTAAGAAACGTTTTTCAACAGAATGAATACACCCCTGATCACACGCAAACACAGATCATTTTCAAAACAGCACGATCCCTTTGATCGTGGGATAATTCCTTCTGGCACCTACGTGCTCTCCTCCTCTCACCTTTAACCTTCACTTGTGGACTTCAGTGCACAACACATCAGCTGTCTGACCAGGCGAAAAAAAAACCTTACCAAGCCAAACCTTCATATCATAACCACTAACTGCTACACACAGCCTACAATAGAGTACCACAGTATGAGTCATAATACCCATAACACCTAGCGGTCAAACAGGGAAATGGTTCCAAGTATTTTGGCAGAAAGTCTCCCCCCACTTCTAATTTACTTCATTTTGTGGCTAGAGTCAAATACTTTCTATACTACAAACGTCACGTCAGGATAGGCAACCCGAAAGGAATAATTGATGCATGTGTGTTACATTAAACATAGATGAGGGAGTAAAATGTTGGCAAGCAATAAACATTTCAGAAATCCCAACTACTAGTCGAATAAGACATGGGAGAGATGATGAATTTTGATGATGAATTTTGGCAAAGAGAAGAAAAGAAAACTGCAGAGATACAGTGAGGCAAAAAAGTATTTAGTCAGCCACCAATTGTGCAAGTTCTCCCACTTATTTTCCACCATAATTTGCAAATAAATTCATTAAAAAAATCCTACAATGTGATTTTCTGGATTTTTTCTCTCTCATTTTGTCTGTCATAGTTGAAGTGTACCTGTGATGAAAATTACAGGCCTCTCATCTTTTTAAGTGGGAGAACTTGCACAATTGGTGGCGGACAAAATACTTTCTTGCCCCACTGTATATTGACTATGATAGCTGATATGAATGGTGAGTTGATCATCACATCAACGTTTATTCGTCACATGCACAGGATACAGGGTGTAAACAGTACAGTGAAGTGTTTACGTGCATCATATACACATTACAATACGCCTGGTCTCGGAAGCTAAGCAAGGTCAGGCCTGGTTAGTCCTTGGATGGGAGACTGCCTGGGAATACCAGGTGCTGTCAGCATTTTTGTCCCTCATGGTACTGTACTCTTGTACTATTTAAATCCGGAAACAACCTATTACAGTTTCTCAATCGTCTACAAGCATTTTTCTTGGAACAAGGTTGTCGAGTTTTTAGAACAAAGTCCATAAGACACAGAGCTGTTGCAAAACAGTAAATGGATTTTCAAAATGTAGACCATATATTAAAGGGATTTTTGGAATAGGGAGATGGAATAGGGGCTTGCTCCGTCCACTCCACGCATCGACCTGGTATTGCAGTACCTCCAGGAACGGTGCACCCTCTGCCGTTGTAAAGGAAAAGTAGACCAAGTTAACCGGGTGGTTCTTTTATTAGAATCATGATGGATATTACATTTGAGGTAGTTAACTAGTGACTCCCCATCCCACAAGAGGGAGCGTAATTATCAACTGACACTAATTAGCATAACGCAACGGACATAAATTTCCCTAGAAAATATTCATATTCATGAAAATCACAAGTGAAATATATTGAGACACAGCTTAGCCTTTTGTTAATCACCAGGTCATCTCAGATTGTCAAAATATGCTTTACAGCCAAAGATAGGACAAGCATTTGTGTAAGTTTATCGATAGCCTAGCATAGCATTTTGTCCAGCTAGCAGCAGGTAACTTGGTCACGGAAATCAGAAAAGCAATCAAATTAAATCGTTTACCTTTGATGAGCTTCGGATGTTTCCACTAAGGAAACTCCCAGTTAGATATAAAATGTTCCTTTTTTCCCAAAAGATTATTTTTGTAGGAGAAATAGCTCCGTTTTTTCTTCATGTTTGGCTGAGAAATCGCCCGGCAATTGCGGTCACTGAAAACGCCGAAAAATATTACAAATTAGCTCCATAATATCGACAGAAACATGGCAAACGTTGTTTATAATCAATCCTCAAGGTGTTTTTCAAATATCTATTCGATAATATATCCACCGGGACAATTCGTTTTTCAGTAGGACAGATTGGAGTAATGGCTACCTCTGTATTTTACCCGAGAGTCACTCTGGCAGCATCAGGTGACCACTTGCGCAATGTAGCCGCTAAATGCGTAAAACTACGTCACAATGCTGTAGACACCTTGGTGAATACGGAGAAAAAGTAATCTGGTTGATAGCCCATTCACTGCTCAATAGGGACGCATTGGAACGCAGCGCTTTCAAAACATGAGGCACTTCCGGATTGGATTTTTCTCAGGCTTTCGCCTGCAACATCAGTTCTGTTTTACTCACAGACAATATTTTTACAGTTTTGGAAACTTTAGAGTGTTTTCTATCCTAAGCTGTCAATTATATGCATATTCTAGCATCTTGTCCTGACAAAATATCCCGTTTACTACGGGAACGTTATTTTTCCAAAAATGAAAATAGTCAATGTCAATGATGACTAGATAGTGTTGGTCAAGTCAGTCACCTATTCTATTGACTATGACAGCTGATATGAATGGTGAGTTGATCATCAAATCAAAGTTTATTTGTCACGTGCACAGGATACAGGGTGTAAACGGTACAGTGAAATGATTACTTGCAAGCTCTCCTAAACAAAAATATCCACAAATAGCTAAGTAATAAAGTTGTTAAAAAAATAAAATGGTTGATTGGAAATATATACACAATAACAATATACAGTATGAACTCTGTAATGTGTGTAAGTTATGTACTGGTGTCTTTACCTGTATGAGTGGCAGTCCATGTTATCTGATATACAGTGTGGAGAACAAGTATTTGATACACTTTTTTAAAAATTGTATTTATTTTATTTCACCTTTATTTAACCAGGTAGGCTAGTTGAGCACAAGTTCTCATTTACAACCCGCGACCTGGCCAAGATAAAGCATAGCAGTGTGAACAGACAACACAGAGTTACACATGGAGTAAACAATTAACAAGTCAGTAACACAGTAGAAAAAAAAGGGGAGTCTATATACATTGTGTGCAAAAGGCATGAGGAGGTAGGCGAATAATTACAATTTTGCAGATTAACAACACTGGAGTGATAAATGATCAGATGGTCATGTACAGGTAGAGATATTGGTGTGCAAAAGAGCAGAAAAGTAAATAAATAAAAACAGTATGGGGATGAGGTCGGTAAAAATGGGTGGGCTGTTTACCGATAGACTATGTACAGCTGCAGCGCTCGGTTAGCTGCTCAGATAGCAGATGTTTGAAGTTGGTGAGGGAGATAAAAGTCTCCAACTTCAGCGATTTTTGCAATTCGTTCCAGTCACAGGCAGCAGAGAACTGGAACGAAAGGCGGCCAAATGAGGTGTTGGCTTTAGGGATGATCAGTGAGATACACCTACTGGAGCGCGTGCTACGGATGGGTGTTGCCATCGTGACCAGTGAACTGAGATAAGGCGGAGCTATACCTAGCATGGACTTGTAGATGACCTGGAGCCAGTGGGTCTGGCGACGAATATGTAGGGCCAGCCGACTAGAGCATACAAGTCGCAGTGGTGGGTGGTATAAGGTGCTTTAGTGACAAAACAGATGGCACTGTGATAAACTGCATCCAGTTTGCTGAGTAGAGTGTTGGAAGCAATTTTGTAGATGACATCGCCAAAGTCGAGGATCGGTAGGATAGTCCGTTTTAGTAGGGTAAGTTTGGCGGCGTGAGTGAAGGAGGCTTTGTTGCAGAATAGAAAGCCGACTCTTGATTTGATTTTCGATTGGAGATGTTTGATATGAGTCTGGAAGGAGAGTTTGCAGTCTAACCAGACACCTAGGTACTTATAGATGTCCACATATTCAAGCTCGGAACCATCCAGGGTGGTGATGCTGGTCAGGCGTGCGGGTGCAGGCAGCGAACGGTTGAAAAGCATGCATTTGGTTTTACTAGCGTTTAAGAGCAGTTGGAGGCCACGGAAGGAGTGTTGTATGGCATTGAAGCTCGTTTGGAGGTTAGATAGCACTGTGTCCAAGGACGGGCCGGAAGTATATAGAATGGTGTCGTCTGCGTAGAGGTGGATCAGGAAATCGCCCGCAGCAAGAGCAACATCATCATCATGATGATCATCATACAGAGAAAAGAGTCGGCCCGAGGATTGAACCCTGTGGCACCCCCATAGAGACTGCCAGAGGACCGGACAGCATGCCCTCCGATTTGACACACTGAACTCTGTCTGCAAAGTAATTGGTAAACCAGGCAAGGCAGTCATCCGAAAAACTGACGATTTTGCTGGTTTTCCTACTTACAAAGCATGAAGAGGCCTGTAATTTTTTTTATCATAAGTACACTTCAACTGTGAAAGACAGAATCTAAAACAAAAATCCAGAAAATCATATTGTATGATTTTTAAGTAATTCATTTGCATTTTATTGCATGACATAAGTATTTGATCACCTACCAACCAGTAAGAATTCCGGCTCTCACAGACCTGTTAGTTTTCCTTTAAGAAGCCCTCCTGTTCTCCACTCATTACCTGTATTAACTGCACCTGTTTGAACTCGTTACCTGTATAAAAGACACCTGTCCACACACTCAATCAAACAGACTCTAACCTCTCCACAATGGCCAAGACCAGATAGCTGTGTAAGGACATCAGGGTTAAATTGTAGACCTGCACAAGGCTGGGATGGGCTACAGGACAATAGGCAAGCAGCTTGGTGAGAAGGCAACAACTGTTGGCGCAATTATTAGAAAAATGGAAGAAGTTCAAGATGACGGTCAATCACCCTCGGTCTGGGGCTCCATGCAAGATCTCACCTAGTGGGGCATCAACGATCATGAGGAAAGTGAGGGATCAGCCCCAAACTACACGGCAGGACCTGGTCAGAGCTGGGACCACAGTCTCAAAGAAAACCATCAGTAACACACTATGCAGTCATGGATTAAAATCCTGCAGCACACGCAAGGTCCCCCTGCTCAAGCCAGCGCATGTCCAGGCCCGTCTGAAGTTTGCCAATGTCCATCTGGATGATCCAGAGCAGGAATGGGAGAAGGTCATGTGGTCTGATGAGACAAAAATATATATTTTTGGTCTAAACTCCACTCGCCGTGTTTGGATGAAGAAGGATGAGTACAACCCCAAGAACATCATCCCAACCGTGAAGCATGGAGGTGGAAACATCATTCTTTGGGGATGCTTTTCTGCAAAGGGGACAGGAAGACTGCACCGTATTGAGGGGAGGATGGATTGGGCCATGTATCGCGAGATCTTGGCCAACAACCTCCTTCCCTCAGTAAGAGCATTGAAGATGGGTCATGGCTGTGTCTTCCAGCATGACAACGACCCGAAACACACAGCCAGGGCAACTAAGGAGCGGCTCCGTAAGAAGCATCTCAAGGTCCTGGAGTGGCCTAGCCAGTCTCCAGACCTGAACCCAATAGAAAATCTTTGGAGGGAGCTGAAAGTCCGTATTGCCCAGCGACAGCCCCGAAACCTGAAGGATCTGGAGGAGTGGAGGAGTCTGTATGGAGGAGTGGGCCAAAATCCCTACTGCAGTGTGTGCAAACCTGGTCAAGAACTACAGGAAACGTATGATCTCTGTAATTGCAAACAAAAGCTTCTGTACCAAATATTAAGTTCTGCTTTTCTGATGTATCAAATACTTATGTCATGCAATAAAATGCTAATTAATTACTTCAAAATCATACAATGTGATATTCTGGATTTTTGTTTAAGATTCCGTTTCTCACAGTTGAAGTGTACTTATGATAAAAATTAGACCTCTACATGCTTTTTTTTTTTTACACTAGAAGCTGTCAATCTCTATTTAAATATTTCTGTAAAGCCAATATTGAAAGACATTTCAATTTGCGTGATGTTTTGTTGTCTCTACCTTCTTGTCCTTTGTGCTGTTGTCATTTGCCCAATGTTGGCACCCTGTTTTGTGCTGCTACCATGTTGTGTTGCTGCAATGTTGTGTTGCTACCATGTTGTGCTGCCATGTTGTGTTGCTACCATGTTGTGTTGGCATGTTGTGCTGCTACCATGCTGTGTTGGCATGTGTTTCTGCCATGATGTGCTGCTACCATGCTGTGTTGTCATGTGTTTCTGCCATGATGTGCTGCTACCATGCTGTGTTGTCATGTGTTTCTGCCATGATGTGCTGCTACCATGCTGTGTTGTCATGTGTTTCTGTCATGCTATGTTATCTTTGGTCTCTCTTTATGTAGTGTTGTGTTGTCTCTTTTGTCATGTGTGTTTTGTCCTAGATTTATATTTATCCCAGCCCCCGTCCCCGCAGGAGGCCTTTTAACCTTCTGGTAGGCCGTCATTGTAAATAAGAATTTGTTCTTAACTGACTTGCCGAGTTAAATAAAGGTGAAATAAAAGTTAAACAGAGAGGAATTGGAAGAGGTCCATTCCACGGACTCATCAACTTTTTATCGTGTAGAAAGAGTTACTCCTTTGCTTACGGCCATACTAGCCTGAAACCGCCCGACCTCGGCTGCTAAGCAGGGTTGGGCTTGTTTAGTACTTGGCCGGCTGACTGCCTGGGAATACCAGGTTCTGTACATTTCAGCATGGGGTGTCTTCTTTCCTTGTTTTATATTTAGAACATTCACATTGTAATGAAACAGGCAGGGAGCAGGTCTCGAACCCTCGACCTTCTAGCCCGAAGTCCAGCGCGCTATCGACTGTGACGCAAAAGCAATGCTCGGGAGGCAGAGTCGATATCCTCGCTTATAAACCCAGGGTCGTTACAATGTTCTGTCAGATCCAATTTGTAAGAGGTGGTGTGGTTGAAACCCTCTGCCATTATAGCACTTTATTAATGCTCCCTGACTTAACATGCCAGTATGGGACTCACCTATGAGTTAGTCTGGCTAACACAAAGTCCTGTTGTTGTTGTTGTTGTTGAGAGAACCAACCAATGTGTCGGCTCCAATTCTGAGCAAATGCTGCCTTTTTTTACAAAAGGCCTCCTGTCCAGACCAGTGTGTCACAGCTCTAAAATAACGTGTCTTAAAACATGGAAGGCGGTCGGGAGGAGGCAAGATCAGGTCAAATCAAATCAAATGTATTTATATAGCCCTTCGTACATCAGCTGATATCTCAAAGTGCTGTACAGAAACCCAGCCTAAAACCCCAAACAGCAAGCAATGCAGGTGTAGAAGCACGGTGGCTAGGAAAAACTCCCTAGAAAGGCCAAAACCTAGGAAGAAACCTAGAGAGGAACCAGGCTATGTGGGGTGGCCAGTCCTCTTCTGGCTGTGCCGGGTGGAGATTATAACATAACATGGCCAAGATGTTCAAATGTTCATAAATGACCAGCATGGTCGAATAATAATAAGGCAGAACAGTTGAAACTGGAGCAGCAGCACAGTCAGGTGGACTGGGGACAGCAAGGAGTCATCATGTCAGGTATTCCTGGGGCATGGTCCTAGGGCTCAGGTCCTCCGAGAGAGAGAAAGAAAGAGAGAATTAGAGAGAGCATATGTGGGATGGCCAGTCCTCTTCTGGCTGTGCCGGGTGGAGATTATAACAGAACATGGCCAAGATGTTCAAATGTTCATAAATGACCAGCATGGTCGAATAACAATAAGGCAGAACAATTGAAACTGGAGCAGCAGCACGGCCAGGTGGACTGGGGACAGCAAGGAGTCATCATGTCAGGTAGTCCTGGGGCATGGTCCTAGGGCTCAGGTCCTCCGAGAGAGAGAAAGAAAGAGAGAAGGAGAGAATTAGAGAACGCACACTTAGATTCACACAGGACACCGAATAGGACAGGAGAAGTACTCCAGATATAACAAACTGACCCTAGCCCCCCGACACATAAACTACTGCAGCATAAATACTGGAGGCTGAGACAGGATGGTGTGTGGGTGGGTCCATTCTAGCCAATAAGAGGGCAACAATAGACACAACTCTGCATATAAATTGTTTTAGAAAAAAAAAAAAGTGTCCGTGATGTCATGTGTCCTACTTTTATATATCAGTACACTCAGAAACACCTAAGCACGAGTGGGACTGGGGAGGAGATTAACATTTAGTTTTTCCCCCCCTAGAACCACACAAACCACAGCTGATTCAAATAATAAGAGCTTGATGATGAATTTATTATTTTAAGTCAGCTGTGTAGCGCTGGGGGCAAAAAAACTAAAACGTTCAACCCTTGGGATCCCCAGGACCCAGTTTGGAAAAAGGCCGCTATTGGACAGACACTTCAAAACGTGGCCTGCTATTGGACACACTTCAAAACGCGGCCTGCTATAGGACAGACACTTCAAAACGTGGCCTGCTATAGGACAGACACTTCAAAATGTGGCCTGCTATAGGACAGACACTTCAAAACGTGGCCTGCTATAGGACAGACACTTCAAAACGTGGCCTGCTATAGGACAGACACTTCAAAACGTGGCCTGCTATAGGACAGACACTTCAAAACGCGGCCTGCTATTGGACAGACACTTCAAAACGTGGCCTGCTATAGGACACTTCAAAACGCGGCCTGCTATAGGACAGACACTTAAAAACGCGGCCTGCTATAGGACAGACACTTCAAAACGCGACCTGCTATAGGACAGACACTTCAAAACGCGACCTGCTATAGGACAGACACTTCAAAACGCGACCTGCTATAGGACAGACACTTCAAAACGCGACCTATCTGTTTCTACACGTACTACTGCACGTCTGAGCTCCAGAAGCCCAGGCCACTTTGGAGAATTTAAACTATGAATGAAACACAGAACACGTATTGGAATTGTTTAGTAAACCAGATGAAGAAATAATTGAAAGGTTAGAGTAGACCTATGTTCAGAGATTAACTTCCACAATCTATGTTTACAAGCCATTCAAAATGTATTTCATGTGACGTTAAAATGGTGAGAGGCCAGTATGATTTTAACCCCTTGGGTACCTTACAATCACAGCCATCCTGAAACTGCCGGGTAGGGCAACAGGTACGCATGCTTTTTCCTCGTGTGTATGTTTTCTTCAAATGATGACACTAGTGCAGACCTCTGCGTAGTTTGATCTGTCGACCTAACGAGCTACATGTATTTGGGTCAGAGAAGACATTGTTTTCCTGTACCTTTAAGAGTGGGGCGCAGTGTGCAGGACTACACTGGGGACGTAATTCAAACACTTGGCTCCTCCTAATTTTACGGTTTCGTTTCCTGGAGTTCGAGCCTGTCGTGTTGTTGACAAAAAAACGTAACAAATATAGTTTTTTACTGGGCAAAATGGGTCAGTCGTTGCCGACCCCGGACTGCGAGCCCTCGGTGTGTCCTTTGTGCCACGGTATATGTCGGAATCCGACTGCGCTGAGATGCAAACATATTTTCTGCTACTGCTGTATACAGGAGTTATGGAGTGGTTCGCCCACCGGTCCATACTACTGCCCCGAGTGCAAGGAGGAGTACAAGACATTACCGGTGGGGTTCAAGAGAGACACTACCGCAAGTCCGTGGCGACATGAAGCACCTGCACATACACGCACCAGCTCAGCCACAGGTAACTTCCCGAATTCACCAGACACTTCTGCCCATGCGCAATTAGGCTGGGGACAACGATACAGGGGTTTATTCATTACGCCGATTCTGTTGCAAAACGTTTGGTCTGTTACAAAACGTTTTGCAACACAAACCGTTTATTTCAAACGGAAAACCTTTTGCAACGAAAACGAGAATTTAATATTGGACCAATTCTGATAGGTCCCTCCACGCTTCATTCCGTTTGCTCTGTTTGGTTCATAAACGGTAAACGGTTTCCGTTCCAAGACGTAATAAATACACCCCAGGTTCGCTGACTAGTCATGGGAACGAACATTTCCAAAGTTAGGCTACTGCTGGGGAAGATGTACCTGTGTAATGGTACTAGGCCTACAGTTTAAAACAATAACACATCGTTAACACATTGTTTTAATATGGTGGTGATGACTTGGCTATGATAGAAACATTAACAACAATATTACGCTATATTGACTGACGCACACGAGTAACGACACAGGTCAAAGTCTACTGAAGTCCATTGACTTGCCTTAAAATCAATCGACCTTATTCTATCTTAAAATAATATGATATTTATGATATTTCCCATCATTTTGTAACTCTGCATCATTGGGAAGGGCTTGTAAAGCAAGCATTTCGCTTAAAGTCTACACCTGTTGTATTCTGTGCTGTGACAAATACAATTTGATTTAGCTAGGTTTGTGTCCTTTTGATGTAACCTAAGTAGGCCTAATCACTACTAATTTATTTGTGTTATGTATGTTGTGTTGGGTATAGAAGGCAGAGCCAATGAAGAGGATGTCATTGAGATAAATTTGGCGGGCTGGACCCTTGGGAAGAGAGCCTCCATCTCTCAATCCAAGCGTCTGTTAGGGAAGAGACCAGCCAGTTCTCCTGTCCCAGGAGGCCATCTTCACGACAACAAGAGACAAGCCACTGGCAGCTCCTCTTCCTCCCACTCCAGGGGACGGTCTGGTGACCGTAAGAGACCCGCCACTTCCTCTTCCTCCTCTTCAGCCAATCAGAACACGTCGTCTGACGTCGAGTTGTCCAGTGAGGAGGAGGTGCCAGCAGCACCATTCTCCTTAGCAACCAAACCGCCTAGTACTGCGTCCGTCGCCGTCAGAGGTCCGGACCTGACACGTGATAGGTCTAGGTCCCCTAGGAGAGACCCACCCATTGAGCTGGACGAACCCCCTGCTGCAACAGAACCTCTTACAAGAGAACCACTGAATGACCCTAGAAAATCACCTGAAGCAGCAGCAGGTCACATGACCAACACATCGCCAAGAAGAATCACCACCGTTGAGCTGGACCCACCTCCACCCCCTGCAAGAGATCCGTACACACCCGCCAAGAATCCTGCTGAAACGACCATAACAACCCATTTACGTTTAGTCACCCCTACGAAGGAGAAGCCTGTTGAAGCTGAGCGGGAGCCTCTTCCAGAGATCTCCAACAGATCTGGTCCAATCGGCACCTCCACCTCTCCTACCCGTGCTGCCAACAACCTGTCCCCTGGACGTACCAACCTGTCCCCCAGCCTGGCTCGTCAAACCTCTAGGGAGACCTTTCTACCCTGCCACTATTGCCCCAGCCAGGGCTCTCTCCCTGACCCTGATCTCTCTTTTGAAGAACATATCAAGACCATTTCAAGGACAGCTTTTTTCCATCTCTGTAACATTGCAAAAATCAGAAACTTTCTGTCCAAAAATGATGCAGAAAAATTAATCCATGCTTTTGTCACTTCCAGGTTAGACTACAGCAATGCTCTACTTTCCGGCTACCCGGATAAAGCACTAAATAAACTTCAGTTAGTGCTAAATACGGCTGCTAGAATCCTGACTAGAACCAAAAAATTTGATCATATTACTCCAGTGCTAGCCTCTCTACACTGGCTTCCTGTCAAAGCAAGGGCTGATTTCAAGGTTTTACTGCTAACCTACAAAGCATTACATGGGCTTGCTCCTACCTATCTCTCTGATTTGGTCCTGCCGTACATACCTACACGTACGCTACGGTCACAAGACGCAGGCCTCCTAATTGTCCCTGGAATTTTTAAGCAAACAGCTGGAGGCAGGGCTTTCTCCTATAGAGCTCCATTTTTATGGAACGGTCTGCCTACCCATGTCAGAGACGCAAACTCGGTCTCAACCTTTAAGTCTCTACTGAAGACTCATCTCTTCAGTGGGTCATATGATTGAGTGTAGTCTGGCCCAGGAGTGGGAGGGTGAACGGAAAGGCTCTGGAGCAACGAACCGCCCTTGCTGTCTCTGCCTGGCCGGTTCCCCTCTTTCCACTGGGATTCTCTGCCTCTAACCCTATTACAGGGGCTGAGTCACTGGCTTTACTGGGGCTCTCTCATGCCGTCCCTGGAGGGGGTGCGTCACCTGAGTGGGTTGAGTCACTGATGTGGTCATCCTGTCTGGGTTGGCGCCCCCCCCCCTTGGGCTGTGCCGTGGCGGAGGTCTTTGTGGGCTATACTCAGACTTGTCTCAGGATGGTAAGTTGGTGGTTGAAGATATCCCTCTAGTGTTGTGGGGGCTGTGCTTTGGCAAAGTGGGTGGGGTTATATCCTTCCTGTTTGGCCCTGTCCGGGGGTGTCCTCGGATGGGGCCACAGTGTCTCCTGACCCCTCCTGTCTCAGCCTCCAGTATTTATGCTGCAGTAGTTTATGTGTCGGGGGGCTAGGGTCAGTTTGTTATATCTGGAGTACTTCTCCTGTCCTATTCGGTGTCCTGTGTGAATCTAAGTGTGCGTTCTCTAATTCTCTCCTTCTCTCTTTCTCTCTCTCGGAGGACCTGAGCCCTAGGACCATGCCCCAGGACTACCTGACATGATGACTCCTTGCTGTCCCCAGTCCACCTGGCTGTGCTGCTGCTCCAGTTTCAACTGACCTGAGCCATAGGACCATGCCCCAGGACTACCTGACATGATGACTCCTTGCTGTCCCCAGTCCACCTGACTGTGCTGCTGCTCCAGTTTCAACTATTCTGCCTTATTATAATTCGACCATGCTGGTCATTTATGAACATTTGAACATCTTGACCATGTTTTGTTATAATCTCCACCCGGCACAGCCAGAAGAGGACTGGCCACCCCACATAGCCTGGTTCCTCTCTAGGTTTCTTCCTAGGTTTTGGCCTTTCTAGGGAGTTTTTCCTAGCCACCGTGCTTCTACACCTGCATTGCTTGCTGTTTGGGGTTTTAGGCTGGGTTTCTGTACAGCACTTTGAGATATCAGCTGATGTACGAAGGGCTATATAAATACATTTGATTTGATTTGAAGCTGAGCGGGAGCCTCTTCCAGAGATCTCCAACAGATCTGGTCCAATCGGCACCTCCACCTCTCCTACCCGTGCTACCAACAACCTGTCCCCTGGACGTACCAACCTGTCCCCCAGCCTGGCTCGTCAAACCTCTAGGGAGATCTTCCTACCCTGCCACTATTGCCCCAGCCAGGGCTCTCTCCCTGCGGTGAAGACCTGCCTGGTGTGTGGAGCCTCCATGTGCTCCGACCACCTCCGGCCTCACCTGGAGTCCCCTGTCTTCCAGAGCCACACCCTGGTACCCCCTGTGGAGGACACCTCACCCTGGAGGTAAAGTTTCACTCTTATTTGGGGAGAATCTCAATTGAATTTCCTTTTCTGAGCTGCACAAAGTGAAATTCCTAACAACTTTGGACGGTATTTGCAGTAAAGTCTTGAATTCCTGTAAATACTTTGTGTTTCAACATTTCATTTAAAGTTGACGATTGTTTTATTTAATTTATTATATGACAAATCATTAAACAACTGGCAGCAAGCTGAAGTATAACTTACATTGTCATCAGGTGCCCGGAACACCAGGAGATGAACCGAATCTACTGCCGTCAGTGTAGTGTGTGTGTCTGTACCGTGTGTACCGTGATCGGGTCGCACCGGGACCACGCTTGCGTCAGCATCAGAGAGGCCGAGAGGGAGCTGAGGGTGAGAAACAGAGGAGTGTTTACCAAACACACATACCAACACACCACAAAAATACCTGATCACATCCCAGTTGTATGAGCCGTAGTATTAATGTTGTCTAAGGATCGTTAGTGGTGAATAAACATATCACACGCGTTATAGTATAAATACGTGTTCCAGAGAGCTAAAGCATGTTTTCTATTGACGGCAGGATGACGGCACTGTGTTTTTGTCTTGCAGGGGAACCTGAAACAGGAGATGGGAATCCAGGAATGGGAGAAGGTCATGTGGTCTGATGAGACAAAAATATATATTTTTGGTCTAAACTCCACTCGCCGTGTTTGGATGAAGAAGGATGAGTACAACCCCAAGAACATCATCCCAACCGTGAAGCATGGAGGTGGAAACATCATTCTTTGGGGATGCTTTTCTGCAAAGGGGACAGGAAGACTGCACCGTATTGAGGGGAGGATGGATTGGGCCATGTATCGCGAGATCTTGGCCAACAACCTCCTTCCCTCAGTAAGAGCATTGAAGATGGGTCATGGCTGTGTCTTCCAGCATGACAACGACCCGAAACACACAGCCAGGGCAACTAAGGAGCGGCTCCGTAAGAAGCATCTCAAGGTCCTGGAGTGGCCTAGCCAGTCTCCAGACCTGAACCCAATAGAAAATCTTTGGAGGGAGCTGAAAGTCCGTATTGCCCAGCGACAGCCCCGAAACCTGAAGGATCTGGAGGAGTGGAGGAGTCTGTATGGAGGAGTGGGCCAAAATCCCTACTGCAGTGTGTGCAAACCTGGTCAAGAACTACAGGAAACGTATGATCTCTGTAATTGCAAACAAAAGCTTCTGTACCAAATATTAAGTTCTGCTTTTCTGATGTATCAAATACTTATGTCATGCAATAAAATGCTAATTAATTACTTCAAAATCATACAATGTGATATTCTGGATTTTTGTTTAAGATTCCGTTTCTCACAGTTGAAGTGTACTTATGATAAAAATTAGACCTCTACATGCTTTTTTTTTTTTACACTAGAAGCTGTCAATCTCTATTTAAATATTTCTGTAAAGCCAATATTGAAAGACATTTCAATTTGCGTGATGTTTTGTTGTCTCTACCTTCTTGTCCTTTGTGCTGTTGTCATTTGCCCAATGTTGGCACCCTGTTTTGTGCTGCTACCATGTTGTGTTGCTGCAATGTTGTGTTGCTACCATGTTGTGCTGCCATGTTGTGTTGCTACCATGTTGTGTTGGCATGTTGTGCTGCTACCATGCTGTGTTGGCATGTGTTTCTGCCATGATGTGCTGCTACCATGCTGTGTTGTCATGTGTTTCTGCCATGATGTGCTGCTACCATGCTGTGTTGTCATGTGTTTCTGCCATGATGTGCTGCTACCATGCTGTGTTGTCATGTGTTTCTGTCATGCTATGTTATCTTTGGTCTCTCTTTATGTAGTGTTGTGTTGTCTCTTTTGTCATGTGTGTTTTGTCCTAGATTTATATTTATCCCAGCCCCCGTCCCCGCAGGAGGCCTTTTAACCTTCTGGTAGGCCGTCATTGTAAATAAGAATTTGTTCTTAACTGACTTGCCGAGTTAAATAAAGGTGAAATAAAAGTTAAACAGAGAGGAATTGGAAGAGGTCCATTCCACGGACTCATCAACTTTTTATCGTGTAGAAAGAGTTACTCCTTTGCTTACGGCCATACTAGCCTGAAACCGCCCGACCTCGGCTGCTAAGCAGGGTTGGGCTTGTTTAGTACTTGGCCGGCTGACTGCCTGGGAATACCAGGTTCTGTACATTTCAGCATGGGGTGTCTTCTTTCCTTGTTTTATATTTAGAACATTCACATTGTAATGAAACAGGCAGGGAGCAGGTCTCGAACCCTCGACCTTCTAGTCCAGCGCGCTATCGACTGTGACGCAAAAGCAATGCTCGGGAGGCAGAGTCGATATCCTCGCTTATAAACCCAGGGTCGTTACAATGTTCTGTCAGATCCAATTTGTAAGAGGTGGTGTGGTTGAAACCCTCTGCCATTATAGCACTTTATTAATTCTCCCTGACTTAACATGCCAGTATGGGACTCACCTATGAGTTAGTCTGGCTAACACAAAGTCCTGTTGTTGTTGTTGAGAGAACCAACCAATGTGTCGGCTCCAATTCTGAGCAAATGCTGCCTTTTTTACAAAAGGCCTCCTGTCCAGACCAGTGTGTCGCAGCTCTAAAATAACGTGTCTTAAAACATGGAAGGCGGTCGGGAGGAGGCAAGATCAGGTCAAATCAAATCAAATGTATTTATATAGCCCTTCGTACATCAGCTGATATCTCAAAGTGCTGTACAGAAACCCAGCCTAAAACCCCAAACAGCAAGCAATGCAGGTGTAGAAGCACGGTGGCTAGGAAAAACTCCCTAGAAAGGCCAAAACCTAGGAAGAAACCTAGAGAGGAACCAGGCTATGTGGGGTGGCCAGTCCTCTTCTGGCTGTGCCGGGTGGAGATTATAACATAACATGGCCAAGATGTTCAAATGTTCATAAATGACCAGCATGGTCGAATAATAATAAGGCAGAACAGTTTAAACTGGAGCAGCAGCACAGTCAGGTGGACTGGGGACAGCAAGGAGTCATCATGTCAGGTATTCCTGGGGCATGGTCCTAGGGCTCAGGTCCTCCGAGAGAGAGAAAGAAAGAGAGAATTAGAGAGAGCATATGTGGGATGGCCAGTCCTCTTCTGGCTGTGCCGGGTGGAGATTATAACAGAACATGGCCAAGATGTTCAAATGTTCATAAATGACCAGCATGGTCGAATAATAATAAGGCAGAACAGTTGAAACTGGAGCAGCAGCACGGCCAGGTGGACTGGGGACAGCAAGGAGTCATCATGTCAGGCAGTCCTGGGGCATGGTCCTAGGGCTCAGGTCCTCCGAGAGAGAGAAAGAAAGAGAGAAGGAGAGAATTAGAGAACGCACACTTAGATTCACACAGGACACTGAATAGGACAGGAGAAGTACTCCAGATATAACAAACTGACCCTAGCCCCCCGACACATAAACTACTGCAGCATAAATACTGGAGGCTGAGACAGGATGGTGGGTGGGTGGGTCCATTCTAGCCAATAAGAGGGCAACAATAGACACAACTCTGCATATAAATTGTTTTAGAAAAAAAAAAAAGTGTCTGTGATGTCATGTGTCCTACTTTTATATATCAGTACACTCAGAAACACCTAAGCACGAGTGGGACTGGGGAGGAGATTAACATTTAGTTTTTCCCCCCCTAGAACCACACAAACCACAGCTGATTCAAATAATAAGAGCTTGATGATGAATTTATTATTTTAAGTCAGCTGTGTAGCGCTGGGGGCAAAAAAACTAAACGTTCAACCCTTGGGATCCCCAGGACCCAGTTTGGAAAAAGGCCGCTATTGGACAGACACTTCAAAACGTGGCCTGCTATAGGACAGACACTTCAAAACGTGGCCTGCTATTGGACAGAAACTTCAAAACGCGACCTGCTATTGGACAGACACTTCAAAACGCGACCTGCTATAGGACAGACACTTCAAAACGCGACCTGCTATAGGACAGACACTTCAAAACGCGACCTGCTATAGGACAGACACTTCAAAACGCGACCTGCTATAGGACAGACACTTCAAAACGCGACCTGCTATAGGACAGACACTTCATAACGCGACCTATCTGTTTCTACACGTACTACTGCACGTCTGAGCTCCAGAAGCCCAGGCCACTTTGGAGAATTTAAACCATGAATGAAACACAGAAAACGTATTGGAATTGTTTAGTAAACCAGATGAAGAAATAATTGAAAGGTTAGAGTAGACCTATGTTCAGAGATTAACTTCCACAATCTATGTTTACAAGCCTTTCAAAATGTATTTCATGTGACGTTAAAATGGTGAGAGGCCAGTATGCTTTTAACCCCTTGGGTACCTTACAATCACAGCAATCCTGAAACTGCCGGGTAGGGCAACAGGTACGCATGCTTTTTCCTCGTGTGTATGTTTTCTTCAAATGATGACACTAGTGCAGACCTCTGCGTAGTTTGATCTGTCGACCTAACGAGCTACATGTATTTGGGTCAGAGAAGACATTGTTTTCCTGTACCTTTAAGAGTGGGGCGCAGTGTGCAGGACTACACTGGGGACGTAATTCAAACACTTGGCTCCTCCTAATTTTACGGTTTCGTTTCCTGGAGGTCGAGCCTGTCGTGTTGTTGACAAAAAAACGTAACAAATATAGTTTTTTACTGGGCAAAATGGGTCAGTCGTTGCCGACCCCGGACTGCGAGCCCTCGGTGTGTCCTTTGTGCCACGGTATATGTCGGAATCCGACTGCGCTGAGATGCAAACATATTTTCTGCTACTGCTGTATACAGGAGTTATGGAGTGGTTCGCCCACCGGTCCATACTACTGCCCCGAATGCAAGGAGGAGTACAAGACATTACCGGTGGGGTTCAAGAGAGACACTACCGCAAGTCCGTGGCGACATGAAGCGCCTGCACATACACGCACCAGCTCAGCCACAGGTAACTTCCCGAATACACCAGACACTTCTGCCCATGCGCAATTAGGCTGGGGACAACGATACAGGGGTTTATTCATTACGCCGATTCTGTTACAAAACGTTTTGCAACACAAACCGTTTATTTCAAACGGAAAACCTTTTGCAACGAAAACGAGAATTTAATATTGGACCAATTCTGATAGGTCCCTCCACGCTTCATTCCGTTTGCTCTGTTTGGTTCATAAACGGTAAACGGTTTCCGTTCCAAGACGTAATAAATACACCCCAGGTTCGCTGACTAGTCATGGGAACGAACATTTCCAAAGTTAGGCTACTGCTGGGGAAGATGTACCTGTGTAATGGTACTAGGCCTACAGTTTAAAACAATAACACATCGTTAACACATTGTTTTAATATGGTGGTGATGACTTGGCTATGATAGAAACATTAACAACAATATTACGCTATATTGACTGACGCACACGAGTAACGACACAGGTCAAAGTCTACTGAAGTCCATTGACTTGCCTTAAAATCAATCGACCTTATTCTATCTTAAAATAATATGATATTTATGATATTTCTCATCATTTTGTAACTCTGCATCATTGGGAAGGGCTTGTAAAGCAAGCATTTCGCTTAGTCTACACCTGTTGTATTCTGTGCTGTGACAAATACAATTTGATTTAGCTAGGTTTGTGTCCTTTTGATGTAACCTAAGTAGGCCTAATCACTACTAATTTATTTGTGTTATGTATGTTGTGTTGGGTATAGAAGGCAGAGCCAATGAAGAGGATGTCATTGAGATCAATTCGGCGGGCTGGACCTTTGGGAAGAGAGCCTCCATCTCTCAATCCAAGCGTCTGTTAGGGAAGAGACCAGCCAGTTCTCCTGTCCCAGGAGGCCATCTTCACGACAACAAGAGACAAGCCACTGGCAGCTCCTCTTCCTCCCACTCCAGGGGAAGGTCTGGTGACCGTAAGAGACCCGCCACTTCCTCTTCCTCCTCTTCAGCCAATCAGAACACGTCGTCTGACGTCGAGTTGTCCAGTGAGGAGGAGGTGCCAGCAGCACCATTCTCCTTAGCAACCAAACCGCCTAGTACTGCGTCCGTCGCCGTCAGAGGTCCGGACCTGACACGTGATAGGTCTAGGTCCCCTAGGAGAGACCCACCCATTGAGCTGGATGAACCCCCTGCTGCAACAGAACCTCTTACAAGAGAACCACTGAATGACCCTAGAAAATCACCTGAAGCAGCAGCAGGTCACATGACCAACACATCGCCAAGAAGAATCACCATCGTTGAGCTGGACCCACCTCTACCCCCTGCAAGAGATCCGTACACACCCGCCAAGAATCCTGCTGAAACGACCATAACAACCCATTTACGTTTAGTCACCCCTACGAAGGAGAAGCCTGTTGAAGCTTGACCCAGAAAATATAAAAAACTATCGGCCTATATCGAATCTTCCATTCCTCTCAAAAATTTTAGAAAAGGCTGTTGCGCAACAACTCACTGCCTTCCTGAAGACAAACAATGTATACGAAATGCTTCAGTCTGGTTTTAGACCCCATCATAGCACTGAGACGGCACTTGTGAAGGTCGTAAATGACATTTTAATGGCATCGGACCGAGGCTCTGCATCTGTCCTCGTGCTCCTAGACCTTAGTGCTGCTTTTGATACCATCGATCACCACATTCTTTTGGAGAGATTGGAAACCCAAATTGGTCTACACGGACAAGTTCTGGCCTGGTTTAGATCTTATCTGTCGGAAAGATATCAGTTTGTCTCTGTGAATGGTTTGTCCTCTGACAAATCAACTGTAAATGTCGGTGTTCCTCAAGGTTCCGTTTTAGGACCACTATTGTTTTCACTATATATTTTACCTCTTGGGGATGTCATTCGAAAACATAATGTTAACTTTCACTGCTATGCGGATGACACACAGCTGTACATTTCAATTAAACATGGTGAAGCCCCAAAATTGCCCTTGCTAGAAGAATGTGTTTCAGACATAAGGAAGTGGATGGCTGCAAACTTTCTACTTTTAAACTCGGACAAAACAGAGATGCTTGTTCTAGGTCCCAAGAAACAAAGAGATCTTCTGTTGAATCTGACAATTAATCTTAATGGTTGTACAGTCGTCTCAAATAAAACTGTGAAGGACCTTGGCGTTACTCTGGACCCTGATCTCTCTTTTGAAGAACATATCAAGACCATTTCAAGGACAGCTTTTTTCCATCTCTGTAACATTGCAAAAATCAGAAACTTTCTGTCCAAAAATGATGCAGAAAAATTAATCCATGCTTTTGTCACTTCCAGGTTAGACTACAGCAATGCTCTACTTTCCGGCTACCCGGATAAAGCACTAAATAAACTTCAGTTAGTGCTAAATACGGCTGCTAGAATCCTGACTAGAACCAAAAAATTTGATCATATTACTCCAGTGCTAGCCTCTCTACACTGGCTTCCTGTCAAAGCAAGGGCTGATTTCAAGGTTTTACTGCTAACCTACAAAGCATTACATGGGCTTGCTCCTACCTATCTCTCTGATTTGGTCCTGCCGTACATACCTACACGTACGCTACGGTCACAAGACGCAGGCCTCCTAATTGTCCCTGGAATTTTTAAGCAAACAGCTGGAGGCAGGGCTTTCTCCTATAGAGCTCCATTTTTATGGAACGGTCTGCCTACCCATGTCAGAGACGCAAACTCGGTCTCAACCTTTAAGTCTCTACTGAAGACTCATCTCTTCAGTGGGTCATATGATTGAGTGTAGTCTGGCCCAGGAGTGGGAGGGTGAACGGAAAGGCTCTGGAGCAACGAACCGCCCTTGCTGTCTCTGCCTGGCCGGTTCCCCTCTTTCCACTGGGATTCTCTGCCTCTAACCCTATTACAGGGGCTGAGTCACTGGCTTTACTGGGGCTCTCTCATGCCGTCCCTGGAGGGGGTGCGTCACCTGAGTGGGTTGAGTCACTGATGTGGTCATCCTGTCTGGGTTGGCGCCCCCCCCCCTTGGGCTGTGCCGTGGCGGAGGTCTTTGTGGGCTATACTCAGCCTTGTCTCAGGATGGTAAGTTGGTGGTTGAAGATATCCCTCTAGTGTTGTGGGGGCTGTGCTTTGGCAAAGTGGGTGGGGTTATATCCTTCCTGTTTGGCCCTGTCCGGGGGTGTCCTCGGATGGGGCCACAGTGTCTCCTGACCCCTCCTGTCTCAGCCTCCAGTATTTATGCTGCAGTAGTTTATGTGTCGGGGGGCTAGGGTCAGTTTGTTATATCTGGAGTACTTCTCCTGTCCTATTCGGTGTCCTGTGTGAATCTAAGTGTGCGTTCTCTAATTCTCTCCTTCTCTCTTTCTCTCTCTCGGAGGACCTGAGCCCTAGGACCATGCCCCAGGACTACCTGACATGATGACTCCTTGCTGTCCCCAGTCCACCTGGCTGTGCTGCTGCTCCAGTTTCAACTGACCTGAGCCATAGGACCATGCCCCAGGACTACCTGACATGATGACTCCTTGCTGTCCCCAGTCCACCTGACTGTGCTGCTGCTCCAGTTTCAACTATTCTGCCTTATTATAATTCGACCATGCTGGTCATTTATGAACATTTGAACATCTTGACCATGTTTTGTTATAATCTCCACCCGGCACAGCCAGAAGAGGACTGGCCACCCCACATAGCCTGGTTCCTCTCTAGGTTTCTTCCTAGGTTTTGGCCTTTCTAGGGAGTTTTTCCTAGCCACCGTGCTTCTACACCTGCATTGCTTGCTGTTTGGGGTTTTAGGCTGGGTTTCTGTACAGCACTTTGAGATATCAGCTGATGTACGAAGGGCTATATAAATACATTTGATTTGATTTGAAGCTGAGCGGGAGCCTCTTCCAGAGATCTCCAACAGATCTGGTCCAATCGGCACCTCCACCTCTCCTACCCGTGCTACCAACAACCTGTCCCCTGGACGTACCAACCTGTCCCCCAGCCTGGCTCGTCAAACCTCTAGGGAGATCTTCCTACCCTGCCACTATTGCCCCAGCCAGGGCTCTCTCCCTGCGGTGAAGACCTGCCTGGTGTGTGGAGCCTCCATGTGCTCCGACCACCTCCGGCCTCACCTGGAGTCCCCTGTCTTCCAGAGCCACACCCTGGTACCCCCTGTGGAGGACACCTCACCCTGGAGGTAAAGTTTCACTCTTATTTGGGGAGAATCTCAATTGAATTTCCTTTTCAGAGCTGCACAAAGTGAAATTCCTAACAACTTTGGACGGTATTTGCAGTAAAGTCTTGAATTCCTGTAAATACTTTGTGTTTCAACATTTCATTTAAAGTTGACGATTGTTTTATTTAATTTATTATATGACAAATCATTAAACAACTGGCAGCAAGCTGAAGTATAACTTACATTGTCATCAGGTGCCCGGAACACCAGGAGATGAACCGAATCTACTGCCGTCAGTGTAGTGTGTGTGTGTGTCTGTACCGTGTGTACCGTGATCGGGTCGCACCGGGACCACGCTTGCGTCAGCATCAGAGAGGCCGAGAGGGAGCTGAGGGTGAGAAACAGAGGTGTGTTTACCAAACACACATACCAACACACCACAAAAATACCTGATCACATCCCAGTTGTATGAGCCGTAGTATTAATGTTGTCTAAGGATCGTTAGTGGTGAATAAACATATCACACGCGTTATAGTATAAATACGTGTTCCAGAGAGCTAAAGCATGTTTTCTATTGACGGCAGGATGACGGCACTGTGTTTTTGTCTTGCAGGGGAACCTGAAACAGGAGATGAAGAAGATGCAGGGAGCGGAACAGTCTTTAATCAGCAGAGTGACTGAGATGACAGAGAAGAAACAGAGATTCCAGGTAAGAAGGACAGGACCTCAGTTGGACCAGGTATTTTTTTTTTTAGGTTTGACCTGACGCAAAAGCCTAATAATGTACACACCCTGTATCCCTCTAAATCAAATGTTACAGTTCACCTTACAGTGAAATGCTGAATACAACAGGTGTAGTAGACCTTACAATGAAATGCTGAATACAACAGGTGTAGGTAGACCTTACAGTGAAATGCTGAATACAACAGGTGTAGTAGACCTTACAGTGAAAAGCTGAATACAACAGGTGTAGGTAGACCTTACAGTGAAATGCTGAATACAACAGGTGTAGTAGACCTTACAGTGAAATGCTGAATACAACAGGTGTAGTAGACCTCACAGTGAAATGCCTAATACAACAGGTGTAGTAGACCTTACAGTGAAATGCTGAATACAACAGGTGTAGGTAGACCTTACAGTGAAATGCTGAATACAACAGGTGTAGTAGACCTCACAGTGAAATGCCTAATACAACAGGTGTAGTAGACCTTACAGTGAAATGCTGAATACAACAGGTGTAGTAGACCTTACAGTGAAATGCTGAATACAACAGGTGTAGTAGACCTCACAGTGAAATGCTGAATACAACAGGTGTAGGTAGACCTTACAGTGTAATGCTGAATACAACAGGTGTAGTAGACCTCACAGTGAAATGCTGAATTCAACAGGTGTAGTAGATCTTACAGTGAAATGCTGAATACAACAGGTGTAGTAGACCTCAGTGAAATGCTGAATACAACAGGTGTAGTAGACCTCACAGTGAAATGCTGAATACAACAGGTGTAGTAGACCTTACAGTGAAATGCTGAATACAACAGGTGAGTAGACCTCACAGTGAAATGCTGAATACAACAGGTGTAGTAGACCTTACAGTGAAATGCTGAATACAACAGGTGTAGGTAGACCTCACAGTGAAATGCTGAATACAACAGGTGTAGGTAGACCTTACAGTGTAATGCTGAATACAACAGGTGTAGGTAGACCTTACAGTGAAATGCTGAATACAACAGGTGTAGTAGACCTCACAGTGAAATGCTGAATACAACAGGTGTAGTAGACCTCACAGTGAAATGCTGAATACAACAGGTGTAGTAGACCTTACAGTGAAATGCTGAATACAACAGGTGTAGTAGACCTTACAGTGAAATGCTGAATACAACAGGTGTAGTAGACCTCACAGTGAAATGCTGAATACAACAGGTGTAGGTAGACCTTACAGTGAAATGCTGAATACAACAGGTGTAGTAGACCTCACAGTGAAATGCTGAATACAACAGGTGTAGTAGACCTTACAGTGAAATGCTGAATACAACAGGTGTAGTAGACCTTACAGTGAAATGCTGAATACAACAGGTGTAGTAGACCTTACAGTGAAATGCTGAATACAACAGGTGTAGTAGACCTTACAGTGTAATGCTGAATACAACAGGTGTAGTAGACCTTACAGTGTAATGCTGAATACAACAGGTGTAGTAGACCTTACAGTGTAATGCTGAATACAACAGGTGTAGTAGACCTCACAGTGAAATGCTGAATACAACAGGTGTAGTAGACCTTACAGTGAAATGCTGAATACAACAGGTGTAGTAGACCTTACAGTGTAATGCTGAATACAACAGGTGTAGTAGACCTTACAGTGTAATGCTGAATACAACAGGTGTAGTAGACCTCACAGTGAAATGCTGAATACAACAGGTGTTTTTTATTTTATTTTATTTCACCTTTATTTAAACATAAAGATATAAAACTGTATTTTTTTGTGAAGAATCAACAACAAGTGAGACACATGCTCTCTGCGCTTTTAACGGACCTCTGAGACTATCACAGTGCAGGTGCATTTATATGGAGACTTGATTACACACAGGCGGATTGTATTTATCATCATTAGTCATTTAGGTCAACATTGGATCATTCAGAGATCCTCACTGAACTTCTGGAGAGAGTTTGCTGCACTGAAAGTAAAGGGGCTGAATTATTTTGCACGCCCAATTTTTCAGTTTTTGATTTGTTAAAAAAGTTTGAAAATCCAATAAATGTCGTTCCACTTCATGATTGTGTCCCACTTGTTGTTAATTCTTCACAAAAAAATACAGTTTTATATCTTTATGTTTGAAGCCCGAAATGTGGCAAAAGGTCGCAAAGTTCAAGGGGGCCGAATACTTTCGCAAGACACTGTATTACAGATTCATAGAAAGCTTTACAGAGAATCTGCGATTTATATTGTAAAATGTCTGGTTTAAGTATCAAGAGTTTTAGACATTGTCAACACCAGTTGCCTGTGGAAAGCTTCATATCATTGGTGCTCAAATCATTTTTTCCTTCTCAAATCAGGTGTCGTCAACAACGTAAAAGGAATTGATGCCATAAGCCCGTCTTCTAAAGATGAGTTCAGAGTTTGAAAAGTTGTTAAAAGACAAGAAATCACCTTTTGAGACTTCAATACACTATTCCGGCTTCCTAGAGTCCTTGTTGAGACCTCTGTCTCTCATGTAAGTATTGATTTAATAATATACCGTTTGAAAAGTAACCGATGTTATTGGTCATGCATCTCAACGGTCAGTGGGGCTGTTCCTGTATTATATGAAATACTGTTTTAACTGTGCATCTCTTATGTTACAGTGGAGGTAGAGGACTTGAAGAAAGTCAGCAACTCCCACAGTCTTACTAAGTGAAAAACAGAAACAGGAAAAGGTTAGTGGGTTTTTTATTATTTTATTTTTCAAAATGACAGACAAAAAGTTAAAAAAGAAAAATCTGTGACAAAACTGACATGCTTTATTTACAAATAAACCAAAAGCAAGCTTTTAAAATGGTTACATACAGAGACATTTATCACCAGTATCCATGGTCTACTTAGACCGGTATTCAGTCCGGGTCATGTTCATTAGGCATCAAACGGAAGAAAACAGACTGAGGCGTGCCCTAATGGACATGATGATAAAATGAATGACTGTCATAAGACAAAACGAATCCGTCTTTATTTCCAACAGCAGCTGAATAAAGGGAAGAAGAAAAAGAAAGGTGTGGTTGCTGCCGGAGGGATGAAGTCCAAGATGAAGGATGACCTATCGGACTACGGAGAGTTCGATGGAGGTTACGCACACGACTACGAGGACTTCATGTGACGTGACACCAACCCGATTTCTGCGTCTCAAACGACACCCTGTTCCCTATGTAGAACCCTTTATATAGGGGATAGGGTGGCATTTAGTAGGGTTCCAATGTCTGTCCCCATTCCCCCTCCGCTCTGCTCCACCAAGCCCCCTCAGGGCATGACCTATGACCTATTCTACTGCCCAGAGCCATCCAATGATAACCACCCTTATGTCGCCCGCCGCCAGCCGCACACAAACTCGATTCTGAAAAGAAGTGTTGAATGGTTTGACGAGGAACGTCTGATTTCAACAGGGTTGTTTCTCCTCGTTAGAAATTCCTTCAACGATTCCTCGAAACTGACTGACCAATAAGACTGTGTTCTGGATACCAAAATGTTTCACCTCCCATAATGAGATGCGAAAACCCAGCATCAAACTTGTTTTTTTTCCCAATCCTAGAATGAATTTAATTTGATCTTTTAAAATAAATGATCTGTCAAACAAAATTTAATTGTCACTGTTTGACGAAGGAAAATACATTTTGTATTTTACATTTTGCATTTAAATAAATAGCCGTAGGGTCAAGTAGTAAACACGGCGCTGACCATTTCATCCTGGGCCTATGTTCACAAAACGTCTGAGTAGATACGCTGATCTAGAATCAGATCCCCCCCCTTCTTATTCATTATGATCAGAAAAAGACTAAACTGATCCTAGAGCAGCACTGCTACACTGAGAAACCCAGTATAATCGCTTCCACTGAGTTGAAGCAACAATCACTCTAGGTCTCCTTGGCATAACTTTGCACGGCTTGTATCAAGTAAGGTGAGAAACAGACCAAATGTATTTAGGAAAGAAGGTTGTACTGGGTTATTATCACTTGTTTTTCTTTTTCACAGCACATTTTCAGGATTGGTAATGGAAATATAAACAATATTAAAGATTAAAGTTGTCTTATTTTATCCACCTAATTTAATAAAATCACTGTTTTAAGAATATTTTTTTAATGCATTTTAGAATAACAAATGAAGTATTTTAATGTTATTTATGGGTTGATCTGCTAATTGCGCCCAGAGCATAACGGGGAAATACATTGGATTTGGAGAAAAAAAAAGGTCTTAACTTGTTGAGGGTGAAATTTCAAACCACAATATTATGTCGTCATGATAACCAAATTTTGTTCAACTTGCATTGCAAGGTTTGTCTATGTTCCTTTAAAACAATGTCAGATCATCGATGTCATATCCACGATCAGATGAAAGAAAACAATAGGCTTGGCAGCACATCCTACTGGAAAAATAGCTATGATAGTTGTCACTGACTGTTGTTACCAATGAGCTATCGTGAGAATGATTGTCGAAAGGTCTCCACTTGAAAACTAAATAGATTCACTGTTGCTATCGAAGTCATTCTGAAGGGTAGATTTAACAGATGCAAATGATCCTGCTTTATCACTATTTAGGCCTGTAAACTGAGTGTACAAAACATTAGGAACACCGTCCTAATATTGAGTTGCACCCCCTTTTGCCCTCAGAACAGACTCAAATAAAGTATATTTGGGTACAAAAATAAAATCCAAATTAAAACAATAGCAGGGCATAACCAGTCATTATTATTCCTGGACTCTACAAGGTGTTGAAAGCGTTCCACAGGGATGCTGGCCCCATGTTGACTCTACAAGGTGTTGAAAGCGTCTCCTCCCCTTCCTCTTTAACCCGGTCTCCTCCCCTTCCTCTTTAACCCGGTCTCCTCCCCTTCCTCTTTAACCCGGTCTCCTCCCCTTCCTCTTTAACCCGGTCTCCTCCCCTTCCTCTTTAACCCGGTCTCCTCCCCTTCCTCTTTAACCCGGTCTCCTCCCCTTCCTCTTTAACCCGGTCTCCTCCCCTTCATCTTTAACCCGGTCTCCTCCCCTTCTTCTTTAACCCAGTCTACTCCCCTTCTTCTTTAACCCAGTCTACTCCCCTTCCTCTTTAACCCGGTCTCCTCCCCTTCCTCTTTAACCCGGTCTCCTCCCCTTCCTCTTTAACCCGGTCTCCTCCCCTTCATCTACACCGATCGAAGTGGATTTAACAAGAGACATCAATAAGGGTTAGGGTTAGCTTTCACCTGGTCAGTCTGTCATGGAAAGAGCATGGTTTTGTATGTACAGTGGGGCAAAAAAGTATTTAGTCAGCCACCAATTGTGCAAGTTCTCCCACTTAAAAAGATGAGAGGTCTGTAATTTTCATCATTGGTAGACTTCAACTATGACAGACAAAATTAGAAAAAAAATCCAGAAAATCACATTGTAGGATTTTTAATTATTTATTTGCAAATTATGGTGGAAAATAAGTATTTGGTCACCTACAAACAAGCAAGATTTCTGGCTCTCACAGACCTGTAACTTCTTTTTTAAGAGGCTCCTCTGTCCTCCACTCGTTACCTGTATTAATGGCACCTGTTTGAACTTGTTATCAGTATATAAGACACCAGTCCACAACCTCAAATAGTCACACTCCAAACTCCACTATGGCCAAGACCAAAGAGCTGTCAAAGGACACCAGAAACAAAATTGTAGACCTACACCAGGCTGGGAAGACTGAATCTGCAATAGGTAAGCAGCTTGGTTTGAAGAAATCAACTGTGGGAGCAATTATTAGTATATGGAAGACATACAAGACCACTGATAATCTCCCTCGATCTGGGGCTCCACGCAAGATCTCACCCCGTGGGGTCAAAATGATCACAAGAACGGTGAGCAAAAATCTCAGAACCACACGGGGGGACCAAGTGAATGATCTGCAGAGAGCTGGGACCAAAGTAACAAAGCAACATCAGTAACACACTACGCCGCCAGGGACTCAAATCCTGCAGTGCCAGACGTGTCCCCCTGCTTAAGCCAGTACATGTCCAGGCCCGTCTGAAGTCTGCTAGAGAGCATTTGGATGATCCAGAAGAAGATTGGGAGAATGTCAAATGGTCAGATGAAACCCAAAATATAACTTTTTGGTAAAAACTCAACTCGTAGTGTTTGGAGGACAAAGAATGCTGAGTTGCATCCAAAGAACACCATACCTACTGTGAAGCATGGGGGTGGAAACATGCTTTGGGGCTGTTTTTCTGCAAAGGGACCAGGACAACTGATCCGTGTAAAGGAAAGAATGAATGGGGCCATGTATCGTGATATTTTGAGTGAAAACCTCCTTCCATCAGCAAGGGCATTGAAGATGAAACGTGGCTGGGTCTGTCAGCATGACAATGATCCCAAAAACACCGCCCGGACAACGAAGGAGTGGCTTCGTTGCCCAGTCTCCAGATCTCAACACCATAGAAAATCTTTGGAGGGAGTTGAAAGTCCGTGTTGCCCAGCAACTGCCCCAAAACATCGCTGCTCTAGAGGAAACCTACCTGAGCCACTTGTGTGGGTTGTAGACTCCGTCTCATGCTACCACTAGAGTGAAAGCACCGCCAGCATTCAAAAGTGACCAAAACATCAGCCAGGAAGCATAGGAACTGAGAAGTGACCTGCAACGTGGTACTCTCCTCTGAGACAGTCTGCTACACCTGCAACGTGGTACTCTCCTCTGAGACAGTCTGCTACACCTGCAACGTGGTACTCTCCTCTGAGACAGTCTGCTACACCTGCAACGTGGTACTCTCCTCTGAGACAGTCTGCTACACCTACATAAGAGAACCAGTAGAAAGTGAGAATAAAGCCTGGTCCAACAATGGGCTGGTTGTTCTCTGAACATCCTTCTGTAAAAAAAATGTGAAGAAATAGTTCCTCAAAGATTTTTTTTATTCACAAGCACTGGTACAGTAAAACAAAGTCTGTCTTCATTCGGTCAATCCACTGACATCTTGGATGTCTCAGTTACAATCACATGCGTCTGAAACTTCACACGAGATACAACTAAGATGATAAAAATCAAGAGGATGTAGGCTGCTTCTCCATTCAATTAGAATTCTAAAAGTTATTAGTAAGACGATTGAGATTCAATATCTCGCAGATAAAAGCACAGTTTTGCAGGCCACAGCCTGTCTGAAAGCACAGTTTTGCAGGCCACAGCCTGTCTGAAAGCACAGCTTTGCAGGCCACAGCCTGTCTGAAAGCACAGCTTTGCAGGCCACAGCCTGTCTGAAAGCACAGTTTTGCAGGCCACAGCCTGTCTGAAAGTACATCATCTATTATCCACTTCTATGTTTGGATGTTCAGGGAATACAAGAGGAATTATACTTAAAAGGTTGATTTAAATTGGTAGATAAGTGATTGGGTATTGTTGGGTTCCCGAGTAGCACAGCGGTCTAAGGCTAGAGGCGACACTCCAAACCCTGGTTTGATTCCAGGCTGTATCACAACCGGCCGTGATTAGGAATCCCATACTGCGGCGCACAATTGGCCCAGTGTCGTCCGGGTTTTGCCCGGTCGGTAGGCTGTCATTGTAAATAAGAATTAGTTCTTAACTGACTTGCCTAGTTAAATAAATGAGTCGAGAGGAGGAAACAAAAGAAGAGGATGAAGAGGTTGGACGAAGATGAGGAAGAGGAGGTGTGGTGAGCTTTAGTGGTAATACTGGAGAAAGGCCTGATGAGGTTATTCTAGTCCTATACCTCCATCGTGAGTTAGGAGGAGGAAGAGGAGGTGTGGTGAGCTTTAGTGTTAATACTGGAGAAAGGCCTGTCCCAGTCTCCTCTCTATATGTACCACTAATGTAAATGTAAATATCAAAACAGATACCAAACATTAAGAAACTATAAGGAAGAGAACGGTAACCGCAATGAAATAAATAAGAATATATGAGTATGATTAATAAAGGTTTTCACGTTAGAACAACGGTGTGTGTCCTGTGTTTTTATCTCATTGGTTTGGTGGTCCCTCTGTTATAGGCCAGGATTCAATCCCACCACTATTTGTCAACAATGCCATTTTTTTTTGCAATGTTTGCGCTTTTGCGGAGACAAATTTCACGGGAAACTCTGCATATGTCCTCTCAATCAGAGATGACCTTCTTTTTTTTTTCACATTGACATTAAAGTTCGATCGGTTTGAATCCTGGCCATGGACTGTATTAAATAAAAGTAGTCCAGTACTGGGCCCTTGGTATCTAGTTGTCCAGTACTGGGCCCTTGGTATCTAGTTGTCCAGTACTGGGCCCTTGGTATCTAGTTGTCCAGTACTGGGCCCTTGGTATCTAGTTGTCCAGTACTGGGCCCTTGGTATCTAGTTGTCCAGTACTGGGCCCTTGGTATCTAGTTGTCCAGTACTGGGCCCTTGGTATCTAGTTGTCCAGTACTGGGCCCTTGGTATCTAGTTGTCCAGTACTGGGCCCTTGGTATCTAGTTGTCCAGTACTGGGCCCTTGGTATCTAGTTGTCCAGTACTGGGCCCTTGGTATCTAGTTGTCCAGTACTGGGCCCTTGGTATCTAGTTCGGCTATGAAAAAAGCCAACTGACATTTACTCCTGAGGTGCTGACCTGTTGCACCCTCGACAACTACTGTGATTATTATTATTTGACCCTGCTGGTCATCTATGAACATTTGAACATCTTGGCCATGTTCTGTTATAATCTCCACCCGGCACAGCCAGAAGAGGACTGGCCACCCCTCATAGCCTGGTTCCTCTCTTGGTTTCTTCCTAGGTTTTGGTCTTTCTAGGGAGTTTTTCCTAGCCACCGTCCTTCTACACCTGCATTGCTTACTGTTTGGGGTTTTAGGCTGGATTTCTGGACAGCACTTTGAGATATCAGCTGATGTAAGAAGGGCTTTATAAATACATTTGATTTGATTAGTTAGAGAAGCTGAAGAACTGGATTAACATGAGAGAGACATGCAAGTGTACGGGTTTCTTACCCTGTTTGCATCAAGTCCCCGATTCCGACCCGAGTTAAGCGTAAATAAATTGTAACGTTATTCCTATCTATGCACTTTTCTATCTATTCGTATTCTGACCTTGAACATGAGAATAGAATGCTATTCACCCACTATTGGCTCGGGGTGGAGGTGTGTCTACAGATAAACCATGACTGACCTTGACTTGAATCATGACTGACCTTGACTTAAACCACGACTGGCCTTGACTTAATTATTGGAACTCTGGGGTCGGTATTTCATTATTGGATAAAAAAAACGTTCCCATTTTAAGCGCGATATTTTGTCACGAAAAGATGCTCAACTATGCATATAATTGACAGCTTTGGAAAGAAAACACTCTGACGTTTCCAAAACTGCAAAGATATTGTCTGTGAGTGCCACAGAACTGATGCTACAGGCGAAACCAAGATGAAATTTCAAACAGGAAGTGCCCCAGATTTTGAAGGCGCTGAGTCCCAATGAGTCCTTATATGGCTGTGAATGGGCCACGAATGAGCTTAGACTTTCTGTCGTTTCCCCATAGTGTCGACAGCATTGTGACGTATTTGTAGGCATATCATTGGAAGATTGACCATTTTACACTACATCTACCAGGTGGTCGCTTGGTGTCCTCCGTCGCAATTATTGCATAATCTCCAGCTGCGTGTATTTTTCCGTTTGCTTCCGAGGAGAAACCCAACTGCCACAAATGATTTATCATCAAATAGATATGTGAAAAACACCTTGAGGATTGATTCTAAACAATGTTTGCCATGTTTCTGTCGATATTATGGAGTTAATTTGGTAAAAAGTTCAGCGTTGTAGAGACTGCATTTTCAGATTTTTTTCTTAGCCAAACGTGATGAACAAAACGGAGCGATTTCTCCTACACAAATAATATTTTGGGAAAAAATGAACATTTGCTGTCTAACTGAGAGTCTCCTCATTGAAAACATCCAAAGTTCTTCAAATGATTTTGTTTGAATGCTTTTCTTGTTTTTGTGAAAATGTTGCCTGCTGAATGCTAGGCTTAATGCTATGCTAGCTATCAATACTCTTACACAAATGCTTGTGTAGCTATGGTTGAAAAGCATATTTTGAAAATCTGAGATGACAGTGTTGTTAACAAAAGGCTAAGCTTGTGAGTGAATATATTTCTTTCATTTCATTTGCGATTTTCATGAATAGTTAACGTTACGTTATGGTAATGAGCTCCCGGATACGGGTTTGCTCGACGCTAGAGGTAAAACCACGACTGACCTTGATTTAAACCACGACTGACCTTGACTTAAACCACGACTGACCTTGACTTAAACCACGACTGACCTTGACTTAAACCATGACTGACCTTGACTTAAACCACGACTGACCTTGACTTAAACCATGACTGACCTTGACTTCATTCCCTTATACTTCCACCACCTTTAAGGAAATCATGAATAAGGTTGAGCGAACCTGAATAAAGTTGAGCGAACCTGAATAAAGTTGAGCGAACCTGAATAAATTAGAACAAACCTGAATAAGGTTGAGCGAACCTGAATAAGGTTGAGCGAACCTGAATAAGGTTGAGCGACCCTGAATAAAGTTGAGCGAACCTGAATAAAGTTGAACGAACCTGAATAAGGTTGAGCGAACCTGAATAAGGTTGAGAGAACCTGAATAAAGTTGAGCGAACCTGAATAAGGTTGAGCGAACCTGAATAAGATTGAGCGAACCTGAATAAGATTGAGCGAACCTGAATAAGGTCAAGCGAGCTTGAATAAGGTAGAACAAACCTGAATAAGGTGGAGCGAACCTGAATAAGATTGAGCGAACCTGAATAAATTAGAACGAACCTGAATAAGATTGAGCGAACCTGAATAAAGTCAAGCGAACCTTCCGGTTCCAAGTGGAAAAGGCATCTACTTTCTTCTTTAAAATTGAAATAACAGCATTCTCTGGCATTTCTAAATGGATAAGGGCCTGTTTTGCATGTTTTTTTTTACATTATATCATACAGTACATATAATAATGTCACATATCAGTTTGCAAGCAATATAAAAAATAATAACATATATTTTTTAAATACGTATCGCAGGGGTTGGTAATGTTCTCTAGTTGTGCGGTGATTGGCTCAGTGTTCTGTCACTCTTGGGGACACTACGTCACCCCCAAATCTAAGGGTAGAGCTAGATAGTTCAAGCCCCTTGGGTGCTGCCATAGAGTTACATTCGTAGTGCCCACCCAAGAAGGCTCAAGGTCATTGGCCACAGATAAAATGATGTCAAATCACAATATATCTACACTAGTAGCTTTGATTGGACTGATCATGTCAACATCATACTTTCAAAATCTTAGCTAGTAAGCGAGCAGTCATCATCATGAATCAAGTCAACAATCTACTGGCAAATGCTTTTTAATCCTTGTCATATGAAGAGAAATAATGTTGGGGAATTATAGATAAAATGTATCAGTGCTCATTGGCTATTGGACATAAACATTACACAACAAGTTGAAAATCGGAAATTTAGCAATGAGTGGTTTGGAAGGAATCGTTGGCTAACTGCAAGCATTGCAAAGCAATCACCAGTCTGCTATTCAGTGGAGTGGGTGTGTGGTCCAAGTCTGGGTTTAAGGGTCTATTTTCCAAGTTTAAAAGGATAAACATTCAACATCATGTCAAACCAGCATGATATCTGCCGCGTTCAAAACAATTGGAAACATGGAAAATGGGAACTCTGACTTCAGTGACTTCAAGACAACTGGGAACTCTGGAAAAAAAAATTAAGCTCCAACTGGGAAAATACGTTTTGAAATGTCATCCAACTCAGAATTGCAAGTCAGGAACTCGGGTCTCTTTCTAGAGCTCCAACCTGAAGATCATGTCATCAAGATTCAACCTTGTTTTTTTTCAGAGTTCCCCGTTGTCTTGAAAGCACCATAAATCCAGAGAATGACAGACTTTCATGAAACATTTTGCCCACGAAGAAGCCCCATGCCACCTTCCTGTTCAAGTGAGCACAGCACAACTGTGAGTCCAAAAATGTATTGTATGCTGCTGCATAAATTATGTAATATGCCAGGGAGATATGTATACTGTAGATAATAAAGTAATACTACGTGTATGTTGTGTAGTAAGCTGTTAGTAGGCCATGTGCTTCACCCTAATAATTTCATCTACTGTTATGACTTGGTGGTGCACATGTAGTCTATAGCCTGTTTTAGAGAAATGTAATCATTAAATATTGTAAGAGCATTCATTGTCTGCTTTATATGCACCCTTTATTTATTCAAAGGTTCTGACTTGGTGTACAGGGAGAATACTGTAAGAACGGCCCATGTTCTGAATTCTGTTGCTGTACTTTTCAAAAGTGCTGAACAAATAGTTATATTGACTACGTCAGTCCTAGCTTGCTCATTAATGTCTTACGCCTCGTGTACACTAGCACACAGTGCCGTTCGGTGAAACACAGCTTAATTTTTAATGGAAGGAAAGCGGTGAGAAGCGGAGAAGACGGGATCGTTGGGCAGCACGAACGTGGCATGGGAGTCAGTGAAAAAGTTCAATATTTCCCAACTTTATGCAAATTACCAGTCACAACCGCTAGGCGATGACCTATCATATCGAGTGGTTCCCATGTTGAATTTGACACTATGCGACCCAAGGCTGGAGACTTTCTTTAGCAAAGATGGCTGACAAAAATACCAGGTTGGAAGCAAATGTAAGTAATTATAATTTCATAACGAATCATGCAAAAACTGTACAGTTATGAGGAATATGTTAGTTAATGTAAACGAATATGCATATTTTTTTGTCATAAAGTTAACTTACGAAAATCGCTATTTACCAAGCTAGCTGACTAGCTAACATTAGCCATCTAGCTGGCTAGATTTATAGGTGTTGTGAAATGAGTATGAAATTGTACTTTTGTTTGTTTAATGTTTTAGGGACTCCTGAAACAACCAGCTACCCAGGCTGTCGTCTTGTGAAACAGTGGATGTAAAGAATCTAGCTAGCTAAAGCGTTTCCTGCCAATTTAATGGACAATTTTGTAAGCTCGCCTTGCTGATATTTGCCATTGCAGCTGAAGTAACGCGGCTAGCTAACTACTTTCTTGCTTATTGTGCAGCGGAGGATAACAATTACCTGTATGCCTATGGATGTGTAGCTAGCTATCTACCTGATCTGTGCATGGACCCAAACGTTTGGTATACATATTAGTTCAGAACCTAGCTATGAACCTGGGCTATCATAGCAAGTTGTGTCAACTTCAAAACAGTCTGAATGACATTAATGAAGCCTATGGATTGAGTAGAATATAATATAACTTTGTGCCATGCATACAAGTCATATATACATGCAGTTATTACCATACATGAGATCCCCACATTGTAGCCTGTACATTGAATATATTCACTGATCATGTACTCTACCTTGGCAAATAAAGGTGCGGTTCGGGTACGAATGTCTGTGAGATTCTTTTTCAGTCATATCCAATACCAGGAGTATCAAACTCCAGTCTTTGAATGATGCTGTGTCTGCATGTATGTATTACAATTATACCCTTCAACAGTGTTGACCAATCCTGGTCCTGGGACACATTGTAACTATGCAATAGACTAGAAACATGATTTAACTAATTAAAGGCTGATTTGTAATTTGTATATACAGAAATATAATTTAAAAAACAGTACACTACACTTCCTATGCATCATGTAAATACTCTAAAACTGGTTGATCTCGATATCTAATTTCCTTCATCTGCATTGATCTGATAATGTCACGACTTCCACCGAAGTTGTTCCCGCTCCTTGTTCGGGCGGCGTTCGGTTCCCATCTCATAATTATGTTCCTTATTTAACCCTCTGGTTTCCCTTTCTGTTTGTGCGTGATTGTCTTTCGTGTGTTGGATTTCTATCCTGTTTTGTCCTTGTTTGATAACGGGATTTTTGTTACGTTCTTGGATTCAGTAAATACAGTGTTTATTTACTCTTACCTGTGTCCTGCGCCTGACTCCTTCACTATCTTCTAGATAGACTCTGACAGAATCACACACCTCATACATGGAGTCAGCAGGTGCAGCCAGCCCTCCGCTTCAAATGGAGGAGCGCGTTCAGCAGCAAACCATGGACCGATGGGAGAGAGGGGTTTTTCCTGTGAACCCTGTGTCGTCTCCTCAGGTTCCACCACTACCTACCGTGATGTCCGCCTCTCCATCATCAGGATCCGGTGGGATTCAGCTCTCGCTCCCGAGGGCGTATGATTTTCCTTAGGTGCCACTACAGTGGAAAGTCCAAACAAGGTCTCCACCATGCACATTCCCCCCAAATATGCCGATTTGGCACTCGCCATCTGTAAAAAGAAGGCGACTCAATTACCACCCCATCAACAGGGGGATTGTGCGATAGATCTCTTGGTAGAAGCTGCACTTCCCAGGAGTCACATGTATCCTCTGTCACAGGAGGAGACGGCGGCTAAGGAGACATATGTCATCGAATCTCTGGGACAGGGATACATTCAGCCTTCCATCTCACCTGTCTCCTCGAGTTTATTTTTTGTGAAGAAGAAGGGTGGAGGTTTGCGCCCGTGTATTGATTATCGAGGTTTGAATAAGATCACGGTAAAATACAGTTACCCGCTACCGCTCATAGCCAGTATGACCGAGTCATTACACAGGGCGGGCTTCTTCACAAAATTGGACCTCAGGAGCGCTTACAACCTGGTGCGTATCCGGGCGGGAGATGAGTGGAAGACAGCATTTAGCACCACTTCTGGGCATTATGAGTACCTCGTCATGCCGTACGGGTTATGAATGCTCCATCAGTCTTCCAATCCTTCGTAGATGAGATTTTCAGGGACCTGCACGGGCAGGGTGTAGTGGTGTATATAGATGACATTCTAATATACTCCGCTACACGCGCCGAGCATGTGTCCCTGGTACGCAGGGTGCTTGGCAGTCTGATGGAACATGACCTGTATGTCAAGGCTGAGAAAAGTTTGTTCTTCCAACAGTCCGTCCCCTTCCTAGGGTACTGCTTTTCCGCATCAGGGGTAGAGATGAAGAATGACTGCATTAAGGCTGTGTGTAATTGGCCAACTCCCACCACGGTAAAGGAGGTGCAGCGGTTTTTAGGGTTTGCCAACTACTACCAGAGGTTTATCCGGGGTTTTGGTCAGGTAGCGGCTCCCATTACCTCACTGCTGAAGGGGGGACCGGTGCGACTGCAGTGGTCGGCTGGGGCGGACAGGGCTTTTGCTCACCTGAAGGCTCTGTTTACCTCAGCTCCCGTACTGGCTCATCCTGATCCCTCCTTAGCTTTCATTGTTGAGGTGGACTTGTCCGATGCAAGGATAGGGGCTGTGCTGTCTCAGCGCTCGGGTACGCCACCAAAGCTCCGCCCCTGTGCATTCTTTTTGAAGAAGCTCAGCCCAGCGGAGCGAAACTATGATATGGGGGACTGGGAGTTGTTGGCTGTTGTCAAGGCTCTGAAAGCGTGGAGACATTGGCTTGAGGGGGCCAGACACCCTTTTCTCATTTGGGCTGACCACCGCAATCTGGAGTACATTCGAGCAGCGAGGCCAGGCAAGGTGGGCCATGTTTGTCACCCGCTTTTCTTTCACCCTCTCCTACAGACCAGCATCCCAGAATGTTAAGGCAGACGCACTGTCCCGGATGTATGACACAGAGGAGTGGTCCGCAGATCCCGCTGCCATTATTCCAGCTTCTTGCCCGGTGGCACGGGTGGTATGGGAGGTGTACGCGGACATGGAACGGGCGTCACGTTCAGAGCCCACTCCTACCCAGTGTCCGGTTGGGCGTAAGTATGTTCCGTTCGATGTCCGCAATCGTTTGATCTGTTGGGCCCACACTTCACCCTCCTCTGGTCATCCTGGCATCGGCCGGACAGCGCGCTGTCTTGCTGGGAAGTACTGGTGGCCCACGTTAGCCAAGGACGTGAGGGTTTATGTGTCCTCCTGTTCGGTGTGCGCACAGTGCAAGGCACCTAGACACCTGCCCAGAGGGAAATTACAACCCCTTCCCGTTCCACAACGACCGTGGTCACACCTTTCAGTGGATTTCCTGATGGATCTTCCACCCTCGCGGGGTAACACCACGATCCTAGTCGTTGTGGATCAGTTTTCTAATTCCTTCCTTTGCCCGGTCTCCCTACGGCCCTACAGACTGCGTAGGCCCTATTCACCCACATATTCCGGCACTATGGGGTGCCTGAGGATATAGTTTCTGATCGGGGTACCCAATTCGCGTCTAAAGTCTGGAGGGCGCTTATGGAGCGCCTGGGGGTCTCGGTCAGCCTTACCTCAGGTTTTCACCCCGAGAGCAACGGGCAGGTGGAAAGAGTCAACCATGAGGTGGGTAGGTTTCTGAGGTCCTATTGCCGGGACCGGCCGGGGGAGTGGGCGGTGTTTCTCCCCTGGGCAGAGATGGCTCAAAACTCCCTCCGCCACTCCTCCACTAACCTGTCACCTTTTCAGTGTGTGCTAGGTTACCAGCCGGTCCTGGCATCATGGCATCAGAGCCAGATCGAGGCTACTGCGGTGGATGAATGGTTTCGGCACTCGGAGGAGACATGGAACGCTGCCCATGTGCTTCTGCAAAGGGCCATCAAGCGGCAGAAGATGAGTGCCGACCGTCACCTCAGTGAGGCCCCGGAGTATGCACGGGGGACCGGGTCTGGCTCTCGACCCGAAACCTGCCCCTTCACCTGCCCTGCCGGAAGCTGGGTTCGCGGTCTATGGGGCCATTCAAAGTCCTGAGGAGACTGAACGAGGTTTGCTATAGGTTACAGCTCCCCCTGATTACCGTATTAACCCCTCATTCCATGTGTCTCTCCTCAGGCCGGTGGTGGCTGGTCCGCTCCAGCAGTCTGAGGTGCGGGAGGTTACTCCACCCCTTCTGGATATCGAGGGGGCCCCGGCATGGACTCAAGACGTCGGGCGAGAGTACCTCGTGAAGTGGGACGGGTACGGCCCGGAGGAGAGATGCTGGGTACCAGTGGGGGACATCCTGGACCCATCGTTACTCCAGGAATTTCACCGACTCCATCCGGATCGCCCTGCGTCTCGTCCCCCGAGGCCGGTGTCGGCGCACTGCTGGAGCCGCACGTCAAGGGAGGGGTACTGTCAAGACTTCCACCGAAGTTGTTCCCTCTCCTTGTTCGGGCGGCGTTCGTTCGGTGGTCAACGTCACCGGCTTTCTTGCTGCCACCGATCCATGTTTAATTTTTCCTTTTGTTTTGTCTGTTTATACACCTGGTTCCCATCTCATAATTATGTTCCTTATTTAACCCTCTAGTTTCCATTTATGTTTGTGCGTCTGACTCCTTCGCTATCTTCTAGATAGACTCTGACAGATAAACACAGGATAGGTGTAGTATTTCAAACGATAGACTTAATTTCAACCAGTAGAGAATGTGAAACACTTTATTGAAAGAAGTTAATAATCCAAGTGTTAACAATACATAATACATGCACTATAAATATTATAATTGTAATTTTATATTATAAACACAAGTTCAATCTGTACTTCAATGCACATCTGGTGTGCATTAAAAAAACAGAGGAAGAAAGAGGAGGTGGGGAGAGATGTGTAAAAGACAGAAAGGGAAAGAGGTAAGAACAGAGGAAGAAAGGGAAAGAGGTAAGAACAGAGGAAGAAAGAGGGGAGGGAGAGAGGTAAGAACAGGGGAGGGAGAGAGGTAAGAACAGGGGAGGGAGAGGTGTAAAAGACTGAAAGGGAAAGAGGTAAGAACAGAGGAAGAAAGAGGGGGGGAGGGAAAGAGGTAAGAACAGAGGAGCAGGGAAGACAGCATATGATTAATGAACCACAGTGCTACCCTAATATTCTCTTAGTTCCCAACAATTACATAATAATGTCTGTCTCTAGTGGTGTCTCCTAACCAGCCTTGGGCTCCCAGTCGGCCCAAAGGTTATCTTAAGAGCGGGTGAGGTGGCGATGATGGGACTGGGGTTTGGCATCCTCTCTCACATCAAAACATACCTGCAGACGAGAGACAGAAGGAGAGAGAAAGAGAGAGAGAGCATGTTTAAACCTTGTTTTTATTTTTTATTCTAACATTGTTAGTCATCATAATAATCAGAAGGTGAAATGCAAAACTGACTTTGGATCATTAACTCTGGGACTACTGCATCTCTATCTGTATTTCAATGTAAAGCATCTCTTTATTAATACTTTCTGTTGACCCGACCAAATGACCGCTCACCTCTGATCATGCGTTGCCCTCTATGTAGCCAGTTCAGATGCGGGAGGGGTTGAATTGAATTTATTTTAGGTAACAGACATATACAAGAAAATGTACAATGTGGACGTAGAGGATATCACTTGAAAGTATTCATTAAAACGTTTGTTTCCATGGTGGTTCTCGATGGTAATAACAATATTGTAATAACAATAACACATATGATTAAAAGACAAAATTACAAACAACCATCAATACATTCATTTATATTGGCATCCTAAAAAGTGGCTCTATTCACAGCACTTAATCCCTAACCTTAAAAATCAACCATATTCATTTCACATTAAAACAATTTATTAATTGCACATCATACCGATCCTTCAAATAAATACACCTGACCAGCTGTAGGGGCACAAGGGGCAGTGGGGTGGTTTCTCTGACTTAGACAACCTTGTACAAATGAAAACCTTTGGCTGATTTTTAAAACTATTTTTTGCTTGCTTGATCTCCAATGGAAGGCTATTCCATAGACAAATGCCTGTATGGAAAAACGTGCTCCTCACAGTACTATTTACTCTCGGGATTTTACAAGACATAACACTAGCTCTGGTATTGTGACTGTGTTGATTATACCTGATAACATTATGTAGGTCCTAGGGGGAACATTCAGCATATACCTGATAACATTATGTAGGTCCTAGGGGGAACATTCAGCATATACCTGATAACATTATGTAGGTCCTACGGGCGGGGACATTCAGCATATACCTGATAACATTATGTAGGTCCTACGGGCGGGGACATTCAGCATATACCTGATAACATTATGTAGGTCCTAGGGGGGACATTCAGCATATACCTGATAACATTATGTAGGTCCTACGGGGGGAACATTCAGCATATACCTGATAACATTATGTAGGTCCTACGGGGGGAACATTCAGCATATACCTGATAACATTATGTAGGTCCTACGGGCGGGGACATTCAGCATATACCTGATAACATTATGTAGGTCCTAGGGGGGGACATTCAGCATATACCTGATAACATTATGTAGGTCCTACGGGGGGAACATTCAGCATATACCTGATAACATTATGTAGGTCCTACGGGGGGAACATTCAGCATATACCTGATAACATTATGTAGGTCCTAGGGGGAGGGGGACATTCAGCACATACCTGATAACATTATGTGGGGGGGGGGGGGGGGGGACATCCAGATAACATTATGTGGGTCCTAGGGAAGATATTCAGCATATACCTGATAACATTATGTGGGTCCTAGGGAAGATATTCAGCATATACCTGATAACATTATGTGGGTCCTAGGGAAGATATTCAGCATATACCTGATAACATTATGTGGGTCCTAGGGAAGATATTCAGCATATACCAGATAACATTATGTGGGTCCTAGGGAAGATATTCAGCATATACCAGATAACATTATGTGGGTCCTAGGGAAGATATTCAGCATATACCTGATAACATTATGTGGGTCCTAGGTAAGATATTCAGCATATACCAGATAACATTATTTTGCATGACCTGCATTCTCTTTTTCAGCTTTTTTGATAGCCCACTATACCAAGCAGCGCAGGCATATGCCAAATGACACTGAATCAAGGTTGAGACAAGCGGTTTCTTAACTTTGATGTTAAAATATCTAGTGTTACGATAGAAATGTTAATTTGTTCGCCATTTTAGAAAGAATTTTAGCAGCAATCAGGTCTTCAGAAAGGGATTGATCTCGGGACACAGCAAGAGACGTTACACGTTTGAGATTCAATCTCCTTGCCTGCACAGTTCCCCTTTATCTTGTCAGCCCTATAAGCAATCTATGTTTTGTTCCAAACAAAATCGATTCGGTTTTTCACAAATGTAGTGACAATTTGTTGTCAGTCAACCAATCTCTAACAAAATACAATTCTTCTCCGATTGAAACAGTCATTTTCTGTGCCCACTGCTGATACATTGACTATCTCGTCTATAGATTGCACCCATCATCCCTGCTTGTGTCCAGTATCCCAATGTTTGGCACCGCATTTAAACAGCATACATTGCAAACAAGCGAAATGTGGCTTTGATACTGTACAGCTTCATCATACAACAAGGGGTTTGATTGCTCCACACTTTATGTGAACGAACAAACCACAAATGTCGCAAGCCAACCCTTTTTTTTAATGATTCCTTACGGTTTTACCACAGTGTGAGCATAGTTGTTGAGCTTGTTTTGTGGTGTTTGGGCCAGGACAGGGGTTTTACATCGCAACAGAGTAGCAGGCTGAAGGTAGTAACACGCGGCGTGTTAGGGTCTCAGCGGCGCTTCCTGTGTACCTCTACCGAGCGGCTCAGCTGTTCCCGCAGGGAAAGGTGATATCAGGTGCCGGTAAAGTTGTTCATGGTTGAAATTCACACTATGAAAGCGAAGATTTACCACCCGTGTCTCTCGGTGCAGGTGGAAGGACAGTTTGGGATGATCTCCGTGTTTGAATTGTAGAATAAATCAGAAACGCCAAAACAAAACTTCTGGCTAGAGACATAATAGTGGTGAACGCGTACTCTCTTGTTCACCGACACAGCTGATATAACCTAGAGGAGAGAGGGATGAAGAGGAGAGGAGAGAGGGGTGAAGAGGAGAGAGGGGTGAAGAGGAGAGAGGGATGAAGAGGAGAGAGAGATGAAGAGGAGAGAGGGATGAAGGGGAGAGAGGGATGAAGGGGAGAGAGGGATGAAGTGAAGAGAGGGATGAAGTGAAGAGGGATGAAGGGGAGAGAGGGATGAAGTGAAGGAAAGAGACTTTTAATTTTTTATTTAACTAGGCAAGTCAGTTAAGAACAAATTCTATTTTCAATGACGGCCTAGGTACAGTGGGTTAACTGCCTGTTCAGGGGCAGAACTACAGATTTGTACCTTGTCAGCTCGGGGGTTTGAACTTGCAACCTTCCGGTTACTAGTCCAACGCTCTAACCACCAGGCTACCCTGCCGCACCTTATTGAGAAAATAAGGTAGTTAAATAGACAGTCAACATGAATCTGTGTGTGTGGCCTCACCTGGTGTCCACACTAAGTGGCTGCGGACTTTAGGCTTGAAAACATGCACAGACACACGAGGACAAACAATACAACGTAGTTATAGAAATAATAAAGTGTCTTACTATTCTCCATGGTCGGTCCTCTGGCCTATTCTCCATGGTTGGCCCTCTTGCCTATTCTCCATGGTTGGCCCTCTGGCCTACTCTCCATGGTTGGCCCTCTTGCCTACTCTCCATGGTTGGTCCTCTTGCCTACTCTCCATGGTTGGCCCTCTTGCCTACTCTCCATGGTTGGCCCTCTTGCCTATTCTCCATGGTTGGCCCTCTTGCCTATTCTCCATGGTTGGCCCTCTTGCCTATTCTCCATGGTTGGCCCTCTTGCCTATTCTCCATGGTTGGCCCTCTTGCCTATTCTCCATGGTTGGCCCTCTTGCCTATTCTCCATGGTTGGCCCTCTTGCCTATTCTCCATGGTTGGCCCTCTTGCCTATTCTCCATGGTTGGCCCTCTTGCCTATTCTCCATGGTTGGCCCTCTTGCCTATTCTCCATGGTTGGTCCTCTGGCCTATTCTCCATGGTTGGCCCTCTGGCCTATTCTCCATGGTTGGCCCTCTTACCTATTCTCCATGGTTGGCCCTCTGGCCTATTCTCCATGCTTGGCCCTCTGGCCTATTCTCCATGCTTGGCCCTCTGGCCTATTCTCCATGCTTGGCCCTCTGGCCTATTCTCCATGCTTGGCCCTCTGGCCTACTCTCCATGCTTGGCCCTCTTGCCTATTCTCCATGGTTGGTCCTCTTGCCTATTCTCCATGGTTGGTCCTCTTGCCTATTCTCCATGGTTGGCCCTCTTGCCTATTCTCCATGGTTGGCCCTCTTGCCTATTCTCCATGGTTGGCCCTCTTGCCTATTCTCCATGGTTGGCCCTCTTGCCTATTCTCCATGGTTGGCCCTCTTGCCTATTCTCCATGGTTGGCCCTCTTGCCTATTCTCCATGGTTGGCCCTCTTGCCTATTCTCCATGGTTGGCCCTCTTGCCTATTCTCCATGGTTGGCCCTCTTGCCTATTCTCCATGGTTGGCCCTCTTGCCTATTCTCCATGGTTGGCCCTCTTGCCTATTCTCCATGGTTGGCCCTCTTGCCTATTCTCCATGGTTGGCCCTCTTGCCTATTCTTTGAAGTTGGAAGAAGCCACAGTTATACACCTGAGCCTGCTTACTGCACAACACAATCCATCAATCAGATTGATATATGAGTGGGTAGGTGTGGGTTATAGTTCTACATTTTTTTCAAATTGGGACTTAAAATAACATGTTCTGTTTTTGTACAGACGTCACACCCTTACCTAAACAGCACCCGTACCTAAACAGCACCCGTACCTAAACAGCACCCATACCTAAACAGCACCCATACCTAAACAGCACCCATACCTAAACAGCACCCATACCTAAACAGCACCCATACCTAAACAGCACCCATACCTAAACAGCACCCATACCTAAACAGCACCCATACCTAAACAGCACCCGTACCTAAACAGCACCCGTACCTAAACAGCACCCGTACCTAAACAGCACCCGTACCTAAACAGCACCCGTACCTAAACAGCACCCGTACCTAAACAGCACCCGTACCTAAACAGCACCCGTACCTAAACAGCACCCATACCTAAACAGCACCCATACCTAAACAGCACCCATACCTAAACAGCACCCATACCTAAACAGCACCCTTACATAAACAGCACCCTTACCTAAACAGCACCCTTACCTAAACAGCACCCTTACCTAAACAGCACCCTTACCTAAACAGCACCCTTACCTAAACAGCACCCTTACCTAAACAGCACCCTTACCTAAACAGCACCCTTACCTAAACAGCACCCTTACCTAAACAGCACCCTTACCTAAACAGCACCCTTACCTGAGAAATTGAAAGAAACTGGGAATTGAATAACTGCAGTTGACATAGTCAAGTAAATGGAAGAATAGTCTTATTGCAATGTGAATGGCTCTTAAACAAGCCTTTGGTTGTGCGTAGTGCAGTCTATGGTGTTGCCAGGAAACAGCACCCTCTTAAAAGAGCCTTTGGTTGTGCGTAGTGTAGTCTATGGTGTTGCCAGGAAACAGCACCCTCTTCAAAGAAGTAGGAGGTGAAGATCTCCCACACACGGATTGCCTCCCCATGCTGTGTTGTTGGACCCCATCCTTGAAACATCCTGCAGAGCAGCAGACCCCTCCTCTGGGACACGGCGGCGAGCTGCAGATCCCCTCCTGGTCCTCGTGTCCATCCTCATGAAGTTATGCCGGACACAGGTAGCCTGCACACACCTGAATTCCCCCAGGAGACAGTCCCAGATTACCCTGGTCACCCCACCTTGCAGTGCCCTGGTCACCCAACCTTGCAGTGCCCTGGTCACCCAACCTTGCAGTGCCCTGGTCACCCAACCTTGCAGTGCCCTGGTCACCCAACCTTGCAGTGCCCTGGTCACCCAACCTTGCAGTGCCCTGGTCACCCAACCTTGCAGTGCCCTACACGGTAACTGTAGGCAACCGTTTTTAAGTCATCTCCAGTTATAAGGTATCTGTAGGAATATGGAAGATAATGTCATTGTTAGACTTTAACATCACCGGGGTCATTGTGGATTACTAAAGTATAATATCCCTGATAACAAATCATGACAACATTGGATAGACAGATGCATGTAAACACACATGTGCATGTTTAGCATGTGACAACAGCAGGATCACATCAATGATAGCATCACATATGTGTGCCCCTTTGAGACCCCAGGACCAGGACTGAGAGCCACTGCTCTTTACTGGGACCTCTTCATCTGTAGACAGGCTTTCACAGCTCTCTGTATCTGCGGACAGAAAAACCTCACAACAAACGTACTTCATTATACTCAAATTAGACCACACTGAATATTATGTTGCTATTATCTCCATCCTCACTTCTAGGGACAGGAACTACACAAGTACCTGCCCTATCCAGAATAATCTACTCTCTCTGCGATCTAATAGGGGTGTCAGTGGGCTGACTGTGAACGCTCTGAGAGACTCTGGGTTGAGGTCAGTGATAAAGTAGTCTACAGTACTACTGCCAAGAGATGAGTTATAGGTGTACCTACCATTGGAGTCTCCGCGAAGCCTACCATTGACTATGTACATACCCAGCGGTTGACTGAGCTGCAGGAGTTGTGACCCGTTTTTGTCGGTTATGGTGTTGTATTTGTGCTTAGGGGGTATATGGGGGAGGGAATGCTGCAACCTCCAGGTAGATGTTTGTCCCCCTGTGTGCTGAGGGTGTCAGGTTCTTATCCAGTTCTGGCATTTAGGTCACCACAGACTAGTACATGTCCCTGTGCCTGGAAATGATTGATTTCCCCCTCCAGGAGGGAGAAGCTGTCTTCATTAAAGTATGGGCGATTCTAGTGGGGGGATATAGGTAGCACACAGGAGGACATTTTTCTCTGTTGAGATAATTTCCTTTAGAATTTCTAGCCAAATGTAAAATGTTCCTGTTCCTCTCCTCCAGCAGTCTGTTCCTCTCCTCCAGCAGCCCGTTCCTCTCCTCCAGCAGCCCGTTCCTCTCCTCCAGCAGCCCGTTCCTCTCCTCCAGCAGTCCGTTCCTCTCCTCCAGCAGTCCGTTCCTCTCCTCCAGCAGTCCGTTCCTCTCCTCCAGCAGTCCGTTCCTCTCCTCCAGCAGTCCGTTCCTCTCCTCCAGCAGTCCGTTCCTCTCCTCCAGCAGTCCGTTCCTCTCCTCCAGCAGTCCGTTCCTCTCCTCCAGCAGTCCGTTCCTCTCCTCCAGCAGTCCGTTCCTCTCCTCCAGCAGTCCGTTCCTCTCCTCCTGCTCTTTCTCCTTCTGATTTTGCCTACAGTTATAGACATGTTTCTCTCCACCTTCAGCTCTCCGGGTCTGGTTGAGGGGTTGTTGTTGAGCTGGACTGTTTTTTGTGCTGACTCTCAATCTCCTCTCTCTCACTCTCTCGTTCATATTATGGGGACATACAGGGTACTAAGTGTGTAGAGGGTCATATATAATAATCTATTGATTGATGAATTGATTGGTTGATTGATAAGGCCTGATGAGGTTATTCTAGTCCTATACCTCCATCGTGAGTTAGGAGGAGGAAGAGGAGGAGGTGTGGTGAGCTTAAGTGTTAATACCGGAGAAAGGCCTGTCCCAGTCTCCTCTCTATATGTACCACTAATGTAAATGTAAATATCAAAACAGATACCAAACATTAAGAAACTATAAGGAAGAGAAGAGTAACTGCAATGAAATAAACCAGAGACCTGTGGAAAGAAGCCCCCTGATCTCCTCGTGTCTGCCAGCAGGGGAGGACACCACGCCTCAGCTCAGGACACCACGCCTCAGCTCAGGACACCACGCCTCAGCTCAGGACACCACGCCTCAGCTCAGGACACCACGCCTCAGCTCAGGACACCACGCCTCAGCTCAGGACACCACGCCTCAGCTCAGGACACCACGCCTCAGCTCAGGACACCACGCCTCAGCTCAGGACACAACGCCTCAGCTCAGGACACAACGCCTCAGCTCCTGCTGTAACGGGTGGACCGAAGGCCGATTCCACCAAGCTCTGGCTCACCCTCACGTGTCTGAAGGACGCACTGTGGTCCTCTGACAACTTGTTGGTAGGGAAACGCGTGGAGACCACCCATCAGACAGTGGCCTTGATAGCTACGGAAGCCCTGAGGTGGTATGGACAAAATAGAGCCTCAACCCCAGACAAAGTATCACCCACAACATCTAAGGTCCAGGCCTGACAGTGCTGCAGCGCCTAGGGGAGGGATCTCTTCTGGGCCCTGAAGGATGGGGGGCGGAGTTGATTCGGAAGAGCAGGAGGAGGCAAATGTGATAAGGACTCACCTCGTTCCTGCACAAAGGAGAGAAGACCTCTTTTTTTAATAAAGGGACTTTTAAACCTTTTACATGTCTTTAAAAGGTATACTCTTGTTTGAATTATAATGTGCACATTTGAAATGGCTTTTACAGATGGGACATGTTTAAAAGTACTTCTTTCTTAGGGTGTTTTATTGTTTTAATAACATGTACTTTTAACATATAATGTTTCAATGCAGTTTTTTATGCATATTATGTCGTTTTAAAGCGTACAAATGATTATGTTAAAAGTATGAGCTATTTTAAGAAACCCTGCGACAATAACCATTTTTCCAAAATAAAATAAATCTGTTCTTATCAGTTTAATATCTGATATGTCCTCTATCTGGGGACAATATATGAAATGGATTTTTCCACGGTCAAGTAGGTTATACATAACTGTGGCATTATTCACAATTCTGATTGTGTGCCGTCATGATTCGCTTGTATGACATTTGGAGCCCCAAGCTACAGGCTTCCGTAGGGCTAAACCTGCCGAGCTGAAAACATGCGATTTAGAAGGGTTTGATTATACGCCCAGGCTTTTATTTTACAATTAGTATCAGCAACGATCTGGAGCCGTCTGTCAGTAATACCCACATACATTTATTTTAGCGATCATTTTGGACATGTAGCCTATTGTAATCATTATGGAACTTATGTAGCAGGTTAAACCTGGAGCCTGGCGCACGGTTCACGACGACTGGACTGTTGTCATACAGTTCCACGATTAGTGAGAATGAAAGTAGATTTGTAGGATTATAGTTCAACCACTATTGGACACTTTTTCTCCACATTCCAATATTTCATGGATGGAACTTGAATTATGACAACTTTCAGTATGAAACAAAGCAGTGCATGTTTTATTCATCGATATACAGTATTTCGTGAGTAGATAGATGCTCTCCAACCCAATATGCCTATTGGTATTTTATGTGCATGATATGAAGTTTGCTGTAGTGACTGACTAAGCCTAATTTTAAAAGTGTGCCTCAAAAGTGCCATGTTTGCAAACGTGTATTATGCGAAGCACACATTTAGTTAGGCAGCCAGGACCGTAGGACGCATTGTCGGTCTAGCTCTCACTGCAGTCCAGTGCCATGGACATCTTTGAAGTTTGGCCTCTAGTAATTTAGGAGGGCAACTTTATAAAGGCCTCCCTACAATGACCTTATCATGCAAGGCTCTACAGACAGATTAAAAAAATATATAGACTATTTTTATTTCATACATTATTTGTGTTGATGATGTACTATGTAATGAAGTCGAGTGGTTCAACATTAAAATGCATTTTGATTGAACACATAGCTTGAACAAGGCGACGGTCGGTGGAAGTCTGGCGCCACCAAGTGGACAATTATTTTACCTGAGATATTTTGTAAAATATCAAATGTTATGTCAATATTGTTATCTGCAAATGGTTTCCCACACCCCTATTTGATAGATTTTTATTCCAGTTTAGCAGTAAATCTGGTTTTAACTCAATAACGATTTGTCTCGTTTCGTTGGTGCAAGTGAGAACAGGTGTTTTCTTCTGGAAGTTTTGTTGCATTTCCTTTTTAAACAGCTCATCTGTATTTTTGTACATCATTTTATACACATACAAACGGCATAAAATGGCTTCACCACTTTCTAGGCATCATTGACAGACTTGCTCAAACGTAATGATTCTAATAAAAGTAACATCCGGTTAACTTCGTCCAATTTATATTTACAACGGCAGGGGGTGCACCGTTCCTGGAGGTACTGCAATACCAGGTCGATGCGTGGAGTGGACGGAGCAAGCCCCTATTCCATCTCCCTATTCCAAAAATCAATTTAATATATGGTCCCCAGATAGGGGACGTATCAGATATTAAACTGATAAGAACAGATTTTTTTTTTTTTTTTTTTTTTGGAAAAATAATTTTTATTTTCATTTCACATTCAAATACAAATTCAGTGCATAACGTTGTACATAACATGGATACTTACAAACAGTATCAACAAGTACCGTAACAATATAAGAATATCAAAACTCCTTAAAAAAAGTGCTGTTCTGCAGAACCTGAGCAGTATTATTGGCCTATATTCGAGATTAACATGCCTCTAACAATCTCCAAAAACAATACAAACAATTCTATAAGTAAAAATATATACATATGCCAAAATGCACTCTGGATAAAACTGTGTATATCAAATATCTACAAAGGCTTAGTTTACATTTCAATTGTACCTATGTAATACAATTATATATTGGTTATAAACACATTTACAATGACGGGTAAATCCCTTTCCATCTCTGTTTTACTGATGCAATGCCCCCCTTATCTATTTCAAATTGTATTCTTTTCCAAACTTCCTGTTTTATAAATTGAACCAATCCCGTCGGTGACCACTTGAGGGTGTCATTAACTGCACCACATCTGGCCTCCCAAAGTTTGGTCTTGATAAGGGACACCAGAGTCACTAATGCTAATAATTGCACCCTTTCCACATTTTTTATTTCAAGTTTGGCAACCCCTTCATAATCAATGTTTTTTAAAATCTCAAAAAATTGTTTACTTTTTCCCCAAACTGATTGAGCAAAAGAACATTCCCATAAAACATGTGGAATTGTTTCGATTGCGAAACAATTGTCCCTGGGACAGAATTTATTTAGGGTCAAATTATGATCGTATAAAGTTGAACGGACCGGAAGACGTCTGTGTAAAACAAGCCAATTAAAATCTTTCAGTCTGTTGTCTAACCCTTTTAATTGTGTCCGTATCCAGGTGGAAGGCGATATTGGTAATCCGTCTCTAGGACGACAATTTTCTATTAATTTGGCGTATAGCAATCTGTGGTTGATTACATTTTCCTTTACTTTGCAGACAGGGGTTTTCCTTGCCCATTCCACTATTTTCTTAAAATGTAACGGGATAATTTCAGCTTTTGGCTTACTATTATCCCACTTCACCATGAACCTTAACGGTACAGACAGCCAGAATTTTATTAAAATGTGACATTTGTGTACAGAAGACGACAAAAGACAACAAATGTTTGAGTAGAACAACGCATCTAGCTTGAGAGGAATATGAGGGAAATCCCTTCCACCAGCCTCTATAGGCTGGTACATCCGATCTCTACGGATGTACTCATATCCCCCCCAAAAGAAATTAAACAGTACCCGTATAAAAGTTTTTCTTAGCGACACCGGCATGGGAAACACATATGCAAGGTGAAGTAATGAAGGCAGAATGTCCGCCTTCAGCACTAACACCTTCCCACTAAAAGATAGTCGCCTGACTTTCCACAGTCCCAATCTTTTATTAATCGATAATAGTTTTTCTTTCCAATTGAACATGTCATCTTTAATTTCATTTCCGAAAGATATGCCGAGGACAACCATTGGTCCTGTGCACACAGTCAAACCACATAACTGGTCCGTTCTCCTTTTCCACTGTCCCAAATATTTTATTTCTGTTTTATTCTTGTTTATCTTCGACCCAGACGCAACAGAGAATTCATCAATGACTTTGATAGACTCTTTCAAGCTCAGGTCGTCTTGTAAATATAAAACTGTGTCGTCCGCATATTGGGATATTTTTAGCATATCCCCTCCAGGTAAAATGATGCCTTTGATGTTATAATTTTTCCTAATTGCGCATGCGAAAGGTTCAATATATAAAACATACAATAGAGCAGATAGAGGGTCACCCTGTCTGACACCTCGTAATTGCTTGATAACATTTCCAATATTCCCATTAATATTTACCCTGCTACCCACATTACTATACAGAATTTTTACCCATTTCATAAAATTATTTCCAAACCCAAATTTCCCCATAATTCTAAACAAAAACTCATGGTTTACCATGTCAAAGGCTTTTTCCTGGTCCAAATTCACAGTAATAGCTTGCAGGTGCCTTTCCTCTAAATAGGCTTGAACGTCTCTGTGCAATTGCAAGTTCCAGGTTAATCTTCTCCCCACCACACCACAAGTTTGGTCTAAACCAACAACATATGCCATGGCAGAAGATAGGCGATTAGTTACGGCTTTGCTTAATAATTTATAGTCAACACACAACATTGTTAAAGGTCTCCAATTTGCTAATGTCTTGGGGTCTCCCTTTTTATACAGTAGTGAGATTACCCCCTCACACATCGAACCTCCCATATGCTCTAAACCAAATATAGCTCTAAACACTTCCAACAGATGACATCCAATTATATCCCAAAAAACTAAGTAGAACTCTTTAGAGAGCCCATCCACTCCTGGTACTTTGTTATCTTTCATGCTCTTCAGTGCCATATAAATTTCATCTAATTTCAATTCCCCTTCTAATTGGTCTCTAATATCCAAAGGTATTTGCACATCCACGCATTTTAAAAATTTAGTCCCTTTCTCATAATCAATTGTTTGTTTTTGAAATAGCTGAGAAAAGTGGTGTGTAGCGACACCAAGCATGCCATCTCTATCCTCAACCATCTCCCCATCTTGGTCCAATAAAGCCGAAATAGTCCTCCTCTTTCCCCGTGATTTAATTTGCTTGAAAAAATATGCCGAGCACTTCTCATCATTTTCCCATTTATCTTGCTGACTTTTAAAAATGAAGTCTCGAGCTTTCTTTTCAAATAATGTGTGTTGCTTTTTCAGCAGGATACCCAATTTGTCTTTATCTAATCCACCACCATTTACATTTCCTTGGATGTGTAGATCTTTTAGTTCATTCTGCAATTTATAAAATTCTGTGTGGTTATTACGTACTTTGTCTTTGCAAAAATTCTGAATAAAACTCTTGATTCTTAATTTTGTGCTCTCCCACCACTCTATGACAGTGGAATAAAAAGATTTCATAGCTACACAGCCCTGGAAAAAAGACCTGAATCTTGTCCCAAAAGTTTTGTCATGTAAAATGCCGTTATTAATTTTCCAATACCCTTTTCCAAATTCAATTGTTTTTAATTCTACTGTCACAGACAGGCAACTGTGGTCCGAATAAAAAACCGGTGTAACGCACGCGGAGGACACACGGAGTTCACGCGGAACAAACAGATAATCTATTCGGCTCCTCGAGCCTCTGCTGTTTCCCCAAGTGAAACCGGGATCATCCGCATGCGCCATTCTATAAGAATCAACCAAATTATATTTACCTATAAGACTTTTTACAAGATGCCCGCCTAGATTACCTCGGTCATATGACACATTAAAATCTCCCCCCATAAACACCTGTCTGTTTGTCATAAAAATAGCGTCTAGGTCGTTAAGCATTTCCCTCCTTTCCTTGGGTGTCGATGGTGCATATACATTAATAAATCTAAAACATTTACCCTTCCAATCGATATCTACTATTAAAACCCTCCCGTGTACTGCCGAAAAACTTCCTACTATTTTTAAATCCCTATTCCCACATAGAACACCAACCCCTGTAGAATGCACCCCTCCGACACTCCACCTCGACTCTCCCTGAACCCATTCCCGCGTAAACCTCTCCACGTCATTTTGATCTTTTAAATGTACTTCTTGTAAAAAACACACAGAGAAGCGAATGGAGGACAAATGGGAAAAAACAGTCGCCCTTTTAACTGGGTTTCTAAACCCTCTAACATTGATGCTAGCTAGGTTAATAAAAGACGACATGAGGTAAAGAGGGAAAAAGACAACTATCTAATTATGACGTTATTTTCCAAACTCACTTTAAATACATTAACTCATTTGGCGGCCGGTCTGGGAAACGATGGTCTCCAGTCGGAGGACTGTCCACCAAGATAGGGGTCTGGAAAACACTGTCCTCCTCCTCATGCTCCCCCTTCATCTGCGTGGGTGCTGGAACCCCACTGGGTGCCAGACCGCTGCTCTCGATGGAGGCCGCGCCTGACGGGGTTAGCAGAGACTCCTCTGCGCTGCCCAGGTTTCCCTCGCTTTTCTCCTCAGACTTCCCGCTTTCGAAACAACTGAAGCGATTCCCCCCCAAAGCAGACTTCTCCGTCGCCTCCATGCGGATGAGTGGGGAAACAGGGCTCATCTGCTTCCTTTTCACCGAGCACTTTCTCCTCTCTCTCACCGTTGTCCAGCTCTCGGTAGCCGCGGGCGCGGTGGGCTCTCCCTTCTCCTCCTCCACTTGCTTATTCCAACTTCTGTCCGCTTCTCCTCTCTCCTCGTGAGATGATGATGGCGTCTCACTCCCGCTCTCCTCTGACTCTCGCAGTTCTCTCTCCATCACTATCTCATCCACAACCTCCTCAATGGCGCGTAGTTCCATGCCTTCTCCCTCATCTGGTCTTTTCCCGCCTTCAGCTCTTTTCCCGCTCACCGCTCTGGCGTAAGAGGGGACTGCCTTCGGGCAGTGACGGAACAGGTGGTCCTCTGAGTTACACAGACTGCAGCGCTTTGGCACCGTGCAATCCCTCATTGTATGTCCAATAATTCCACAGTTTCTGCACCTTGTCTGTGTGCAGGCATCCGCGAGGTGCCCGTACGTGCTACACTTCCTGCAGAAACGAGGCTGTCCAGCATACATGAGGTAGCCCCTGTCAGCACCGATGGAAAACGAAGCAGGAGGATGGCGGTATCCATCATGGCCGCTCTCGTCTTCCTTTAGCAGCACACGAAACTGCCTCTTCCCTGTCCAGATGCCTAGGGCGTCCTTAATGTCTCTCACTCCTGGCAAGATGGTCACATACCGGCTGAGGTAGCACACTAACGTTTCTTCAGTGACCCAGGGGTTGAACATGTGCACCGTTAGCACCCTCATATTGTGCCTGCACATGGACTCAACTTTAAAATCCACGAGGGCGGGTGCTGTCGCGTTCGCCCGAAAGAGCCCCTTTACTTCCTCCAGCCGGGTGATGGTGTAGAACGACACATCGTAAAACTTCTCGGGTGTGTTCTGTTGCAGGCAGTGCACATCGTCTGCTGTCAGGCGTAGAGGTCCAAACAGCACTTCCTTTCCAAAACGAACTCTCTCCATCAAATTTTCCTTTCCTGTCCAATTAAAACGAAGCGTATTCTTCAGTCCAGCAGCCGCTGACTGTGACGTGGCCGATGACGACATCGCACCACTTTGAAGATCCCGCGAGAAATACAGTCGATCCTGCTCTTGATCTTAGCCAAAAGGCCGAGAAGCGATACCGCAATGCTTTCGGGAGGAAGGTGCCGTTCTCAGACACGTTAAATCCGGTAAAGGTTACACCTAAATGAGCTCTGTACACTTTACAACAAATATCAAAGATGATGCTATTTTTAAAAAATGGTGGCATAGACTGGGATTTGATCAACGTCGGGAAAAGACACTTTTCACTGTTACAATGTAACACATTGGAAGGTTCCAAAGTGACGTGGACATCCGCCCTCCAATCTGAAACGAGACAAATCCTTATTGAGTTCAAACCAGATTTACAGCTAAATTGGAATAATAATCTAGCAAATAGGGGTTGAAGAAATAATTAATATTGACATAACATGTTATCTTTTATATAATATCTCAGGAAGCGTTGATGCCACAAGGGAACTAAAATAATTGTCCACTTGGTGGCGCCAGACTTCCACCGACCGTCGCCTCTCCTATGTGGTCAATCAAAACGCATTTGAATGTTGAACCACTTTAAAAATATATTTAACTAGGCAAGTCAATTCAGAACAAATTCTTATTTTCAATGACGGCCTAGGAACAGTGGATTAACTGCCTTGTTCAGGGGGCAGAACAATAGATTTGTACCTTGTCAGCTCAGGGATTTGATCCAGCAACCTCTCAGTTACTGGCCCAATGCTCTTACTAGGCTATTTGCCGCCCCAGTTGACTTCAATACATACACCATCAACGCAAGAATAGCCTGTGTATTTTTAAATCTGTCTGTAGAGCCTTGCATGATAAGGTCATTGTGAGGAGGCCTTTATAAAGTTGCCCACCTGAATTACTAGAGGCCAAACTTCAAAGATGTCCATGGCACTGGACTGCAGTGAGAGCTAGACCGACAATGCGTCCTACGGTCCTGGCTGCCTAACTAAATGTGTGCTCAGCATAATACACTTTTGTAAACATGGCTCTGTTGAGGCATACTTTTACAATTAAGCTTAGTCGGTCACTACAGCAAACTTCATATCATGCACATAAATTGCCATTACGCAGAAAATACTTTATATTGATGAATAAAAACTACACTGGTTTGATTCATCCTGAAAGTTAGGTTTAGGCTACTACATGATACTGTCCTTGTACCCATCATGAGGCTGCTACAACCTAGCCTATGAATGAAAGTTTACAACGTAGGTGAACACAGGTTGAGAGACTTTTGAGTAATCAAGATGACAGACATTATTGACACATTCAATACCGCCTTGTTCAATCTTGCCTTCATCTAGCTGATCTAGAGTGTAATCATTAGTCCAACATTTGCAAATGAGAGTTTCCATTGGACAAATTCAGGTATGTTTATCCCCGTTTGGTTCCGTTTGCTTTCGCTTTAAGAAACGTTTTTCAACAGAATGAATACACCCCTGATCACACGCAAACACAGATCATTTTCAAAACAGCACGATCCCTTTGATCGTGGGATAATTCCTTCTGGCACCTACGTGCTCTCCTCCTCTCACCTTTAACCTTCACTTGTGGACTTCAGTGCACAACACATCAGCTGTCTGACCAGGCGAAAAAAAAACCTTACCAAGCCAAACCTTCATATCATAACCACTAACTGCTACACACAGCCTACAATAGAGTACCACAGTATGAGTCATAATACCCATAACACCTAGCGGTCAAACAGGGAAATGGTTCCAAGTATTTTGGCAGAAAGTCTCCCCCCACTTCTAATTTACTTCATTTTGTGGCTAGAGTCAAATACTTTCTATACTACAAACGTCACGTCAGGATAGGCAACCCGAAAGGAATAATTGATGCATGTGTGTTACATTAAACATAGATGAGGGAGTAAAATGTTGGCAAGCAATAAACATTTCAGAAATCCCAACTACTAGTCGAATAAGACATGGGAGAGATGATGAATTTTGATGATGAATTTTGGCAAAGAGAAGAAAAGAAAACTGCAGAGATACAGTGAGGCAAAAAAGTATTTAGTCAGCCACCAATTGTGCAAGTTCTCCCACTTATTTTCCACCATAATTTGCAAATAAATTCATTAAAAAAATCCTACAATGTGATTTTCTGGATTTTTTCTCTCTCATTTTGTCTGTCATAGTTGAAGTGTACCTGTGATGAAAATTACAGGCCTCTCTCATCTTTTTAAGTGGGAGAACTTGCACAATTGGTGGCGGACAAAATACTTTCTTGCCCCACTGTATATTGACTATGATAGCTGATATGAATGGTGAGTTGATCATCACATCAACGTTTATTCGTCACATGCACAGGATACAGGGTGTAAACAGTACAGTGAAGTGTTTACGTGCATCATATACACATTACAATACAATACGCCTGGTCTCGGAAGCTAAGCAAGGTCAGGCCTGGTTAGTCCTTGGATGGGAGACTGCCTGGGAATACCAGGTGCTGTCAGCATTTTTGTCCCTCATGGTACTGTACTCTTGTACTATTTAAATCCGGAAACAACCTATTACAGTTTCTCAATCGTCTACAAGCATTTTTCTTGGAACAAGGTTGTCGAGTTTTTAGAACAAAGTCCATAAGACACAGAGCTGTTGCAAAACAGTAAATGGATTTTCAAAATGTAGACCATATATTAAAGGGATTTTTGGAATAGGGAGATGGAATAGGGGCTTGCTCCGTCCACTCCACGCATCGACCTGGTATTGCAGTACCTCCAGGAACGGTGCACCCTCTGCCGTTGTAAAGGAAAAGTAGACCAAGTTAACCGGGTGGTTCTTTTATTAGAATCATGATGGATATTACATTTGAGGTAGTTAACTAGTGACTCCCCATCCCACAAGAGGGAGCGTAATTATCAACTGACACTAATTAGCATAACGCAACGGACATAAATTTCCCTAGAAAATATTCATATTCATGAAAATCACAAGTGAAATATATTGAGACACAGCTTAGCCTTTTGTTAATCACCAGGTCATCTCAGATTGTCAAAATATGCTTTACAGCCAAAGATAGGACAAGCATTTGTGTAAGTTTATCGATAGCCTAGCATAGCATTTTGTCCAGCTAGCAGCAGGTAACTTGGTCACGGAAATCAGAAAAGCAATCAAATTAAATCGTTTACCTTTGATGAGCTTCGGATGTTTCCACTAAGGAAACTCCCAGTTAGATATAAAATGTTCCTTTTTTCCCAAAAGATTATTTTTGTAGGAGAAATAGCTCCGTTTTTTCTTCATGTTTGGCTGAGAAATCGCCCGGCAATTGCGGTCACTGAAAACGCCGAAAAATATTACAAATTAGCTCCATAATATCGACAGAAACATGGCAAACGTTGTTTATAATCAATCCTCAAGGTGTTTTTCAAATATCTATTCGATAATATATCCACCGGGACAATTCGTTTTTCAGTAGGACAGATTGGAGTAATGGCTACCTCTGTATTTTACCCGAGAGTCACTCTGGCAGCATCAGGTGACCACTTGCGCAATGTAGCCGCTAAATGCGTAAAACTACGTCACAATGCTGTAGACACCTTGGTGAATACGGAGAAAAAGTAATCTGGTTGATAGCCCATTCACTGCTCAATAGGGACGCATTGGAACGCAGCGCTTTCAAAACATGAGGCACTTCCGGATTGGATTTTTCTCAGGCTTTCGCCTGCAACATCAGTTCTGTTTTACTCACAGACAATATTTTTACAGTTTTGGAAACTTTAGAGTGTTTTCTATCCTAAGCTGTCAATTATATGCATATTCTAGCATCTTGTCCTGACAAAATATCCCGTTTACTACGGGAACGTTATTTTTCCAAAAATGAAAATAGTCAATGTCAATGATGACTAGATAGTGTTGGTCAAGTCAGTCACCTATTCTATTGACTATGACAGCTGATATGAATGGTGAGTTGATCATCAAATCAAAGTTTATTTGTCACGTGCACAGGATACAGGGTGTAAACGGTACAGTGAAATGATTACTTGCAAGCTCTCCTAAACAAAAATATCCACAAATAGCTAAGTAATAAAGTTGTTAAAAAAATAAAATGGTTGATTGGAAATATATACACAATAACAATATACAGTATGAACTCTGTAATGTGTGTAAGTTATGTACTGGTGTCTTTACCTGTATGAGTGGCAGTCCATGTTATCTGATATACAGTGTGGAGAACAAGTATTTGATACACTTTTTTAAAAATTGTATTTATTTTATTTCACCTTTATTTAACCAGGTAGGCTAGTTGAGCACAAGTTCTCATTTACAACCCGCGACCTGGCCAAGATAAAGCATAGCAGTGTGAACAGACAACACAGAGTTACACATGGAGTAAACAATTAACAAGTCAGTAACACAGTAGAAAAAAAAGGGGAGTCTATATACATTGTGTACAAAAGGCATGAGGAGGTAGGCGAATAATTACAATTTTGCAGATTAACAACACTGGAGTGATAAATGATCAGATGGTCATGTACAGGTAGAGATATTGGTGTGCAAAAGAGCAGAAAAGTAAATAAATAAAAACAGTATGGGGATGAGGTCGGTAAAAATGGGTGGGCTGTTTACCGATAGACTATGTACAGCTGCAGCGCTCGGTTAGCTGCTCAGATAGCAGATGTTTGAAGTTGGTGAGGGAGATAAAAGTCTCCAACTTCAGCGATTTTTGCAATTCGTTCCAGTCACAGGCAGCAGAGAACTGGAACGAAAGGCGGCCAAATGAGGTGTTGGCTTTAGGGATGATCAGTGAGATACACCTACTGGAGCGCGTGCTACGGATGGGTGTTGCCATCGTGACCAGTGAACTGAGATAAGGCGGAGCTATACCTAGCATGGACTTGTAGATGACCTGGAGCCAGTGGGTCTGGCGACGAATATGTAGGGCCAGCCGACTAGAGCATACAAGTCGCAGTGGTGGGTGGTATAAGGTGCTTTAGTGACAAAACAGATGGCACTGTGATAAACTGCATCCAGTTTGCTGAGTAGAGTGTTGGAAGCAATTTTGTAGATGACATCGCCAAAGTCGAGGATCGGTAGGATAGTCCGTTTTAGTAGGGTAAGTTTGGCGGCGTGAGTGAAGGAGGCTTTGTTGCAGAATAGAAAGCCGACTCTTGATTTGATTTTCGATTGGAGATGTTTGATATGAGTCTGGAAGGAGAGTTTGCAGTCTAACCAGACACCTAGGTACTTATAGATGTCCACATATTCAAGCTCGGAACCATCCAGGGTGGTGATGCTGGTCAGGCGTGCGGGTGCAGGCAGCGAACGGTTGAAAAGCATGCATTTGGTTTTACTAGCGTTTAAGAGCAGTTGGAGGCCACGGAAGGAGTGTTGTATGGCATTGAAGCTCGTTTGGAGGTTAGATAGCACTGTGTCCAAGGACGGGCCGGAAGTATATAGAATGGTGTCGTCTGCGTAGAGGTGGATCAGGAAATCGCCCGCAGCAAGAGCAACATCATCATCATGATGATCATCATACAGAGAAAAGAGTCGGCCCGAGGATTGAACCCTGTGGCACCCCCATATAGACTGCCAGAGGACCGGACAGCATGCCCTCCGATTTGACACACTGAACTCTGTCTGCAAAGTAATTGGTAAACCAGGCAAGGCAGTCATCCGAAAAACTGACGATTTTGCTGGTTTTCCTACTTACAAAGCATGAAGAGGCCTGTAATTTTTTTTATCATAAGTACACTTCAACTGTGAAAGACAGAATCTAAAACAAAAATCCAGAAAATCATATTGTATGATTTTTAAGTAATTCATTTGCATTTTATTGCATGACATAAGTATTTGATCACCTACCAACCAGTAAGAATTCCGGCTCTCACAGACCTGTTAGTTTTCCTTTAAGAAGCCCTCCTGTTCTCCACTCATTACCTGTATTAACTGCACCTGTTTGAACTCGTTACCTGTATAAAAGACACCTGTCCACACACTCAATCAAACAGACTCTAACCTCTCCACAATGGCCAAGACCAGATAGCTGTGTAAGGACATCAGGGTTAAATTGTAGACCTGCACAAGGCTGGGATGGGCTACAGGACAATAGGCAAGCAGCTTGGTGAGAAGGCAACAACTGTTGGCGCAATTATTAGAAAAATGGAAGAAGTTCAAGATGACGGTCAATCACCCTCGGTCTGGGGCTCCATGCAAGATCTCACCTAGTGGGGCATCAACGATCATGAGGAAAGTGAGGGATCAGCCCCAAACTACACGGCAGGACCTGGTCAGAGCTGGGACCACAGTCTCAAAGAAAACCCTCAGTAACACACTATGCAGTCATGGATTAAAATCCTGCAGCGCACGCAAGGTCCCCCTGCTCAAGCCAGCGCATGTCCAGGCCCGTCTGAAGTTTGCCAATGTCCATCTGGATGATCCAGAGCAGGAATGGGAGAAGGTCATGTGGTCTGATGAGACAAAAATATATATTTTTGGTCTAAACTTCACTCGCCGTGTTTGGATGAAGAAGGATGAGTACAACCCCAAGAACATCATCCCAACCGTGAAGCATGGAGGTGGAAACATCATTCTTTGAGGATGCTTTTCTGCAAAGGGGACAGGACGACTGCACCGTATTGAGGGGAGGATGGATGGGGCCATGTATCGCGAGATCTTGGCCAACAACCTCCTTCCGTCAGTAAGAGCATTGAAGATGGGTCGTGGCTGTGTCTTCCAGCATGACGACGACCCGAAACACACAGCCAGGGCAACTAAGGAGCGGCTCCGTAAGAAGCATCTCAAGGTCCTGGAGTGGCCTAGCCAGTCTCCAGACCTGAACCCAATAGAAAATCTTTGGAGGGAGCTGAAAGTCCGTATTGCCCAGCGACAGCCCCGAAACCTGAAGGATCTGGAGGAGTGGAGGAGTCTGTATGGAGGAGTGGGCCAAAATCCCTACTGCAGTGTGTGCAAACCTGGTCAAGAACTACAGGAAACGTATGATCTCTGTAATTGCAAACAAAAGCTTCTGTACCAAATATTAAGTTCTGCTTTTCTGATGTATCAAATACTTATGTCATGCAATAAAATGCAAATTACTTCAAAATCATACAATGTGATATTCTGGATTGTTTTAGATTCCGTTTCTCACAGTTGAAGTGTACTTATGATAAAAATTAGACCTCTACATGCTTTTTTTTTTTACACTAGAAGCTGTCAATCTCTATTTAAATATTTCTGTAAAGCCAATATTGAAAGACATTTCAATTTGCGTGATGTTTTGTTGTCTCTACCTTCTTGTCCTTTGTGCTGTTGTCATTTGCCCAATGTTGGCACCCTGTTTTGTGCTGCTACCATGTTGTGTTGCTGCAATGTTGTGTTGCTACCATGTTGTGCTGCCATGTTGTGTTGCTACCATGTTGTGTTGGCATGTTGTGCTGCTACCATGCTGTGTTGTCATGTGTTTCTGCCATGATGTGTTGCTACCATGCTGTGTTGTCATGTGTTTCTGTCATGCTATGTTATCTTTGGTCTCTCTTTATGTAGTGTTGTGTTGTCTCTCTTGTCATGTGTGTTTTGTCCTAGATTTATATTTATCCCAGCCCCCGTCCCCGCAGGAGGCCTTTTAACCTTCTGGTAGGCCGTCATTGTAAATAAGAATTTGTTCTTAACTGACTTGCCGAGTTAAATAAAGGTGAAATAAAAGTTAAACAGAGAGGAATTGGAAGAGGTCCATTCCACGGACTCATTAACTTTTTATCGTGTAGAAAGAGTTACTCCTTTGCTTACGGCCATACTAGCCTGAAACCGCCCGACCTCGGCTGCTAAGCAGGGTTGGGCTTGTTTAGTACTTGGCCGGCTGACTGCCTGGGAATACCAGGTTCTGTACATTTCAGCATGGGGTGTCTTCTTTCCTTGTTTTATATTTAGAACATTCACATTGTAATGAAACAGGCAGGGAGCAGGTCTCGAACCCTCGACCTTCTAGCCCGAAGTCCAGCGCGCTATCGACTGTGACGCAAAAGCAATGCTCGGGAGGCAGAGTCGATATCCTCGCTTATAAACCCAGGGTCGTTACAATGTTCTGTCAGATCCAATTTGTAAGAGGTGGTGTGGTTGAAACCCTCTGCCATTATAGCACTTTATTAATGCTCCCTGACTTAACATGCCAGTATGGGACTCACCTATGAGTTAGTCTGGCTAACACAAAGTCCTGTTGTTGTTGTTGTTGTTGAGAGAACCAACCAATGTGTCGGCTCCAATTCTGAGCAAATGCTGCCTTTTTTTACAAAAGGCCTCCTGTCCAGACCAGTGTGTCACAGCTCTAAAATAACGTGTCTTAAAACATGGAAGGCGGTCGGGAGGAGGCAAGATCAGGTCAAATCAAATCAAATGTATTTATATAGCCCTTCGTACATCAGCTGATATCTCAAAGTGCTGTACAGAAACCCAGCCTAAAACCCCAAACAGCAAGCAATGCAGGTGTAGAAGCACGGTGGCTAGGAAAAACTCCCTAGAAAGGCCAAAACCTAGGAAGAAACCTAGAGAGGAACCAGGCTATGTGGGGTGGCCAGTCCTCTTCTGGCTGTGCCGGGTGGAGATTATAACATAACATGGCCAAGATGTTCAAATGTTCATAAATGACCAGCATGGTCGAATAATAATAAGGCAGAACAGTTGAAACTGGAGCAGCAGCACAGTCAGGTGGACTGGGGACAGCAAGGAGTCATCATGTCAGGTATTCCTGGGGCATGGTCCTAGGGCTCAGGTCCTCCGAGAGAGAGAAAGAAAGAGAGAATTAGAGAGAGCATATGTGGGATGGCCAGTCCTCTTCTGGCTGTGCCGGGTGGAGATTATAACAGAACATGGCCAAGATGTTCAAATGTTCATAAATGACCAGCATGGTCGAATAACAATAAGGCAGAACAATTGAAACTGGAGCAGCAGCACGGCCAGGTGGACTGGGGACAGCAAGGAGTCATCATGTCAGGTAGTCCTGGGGCATGGTCCTAGGGCTCAGGTCCTCCGAGAGAGAGAAAGAAAGAGAGAAGGAGAGAATTAGAGAACGCACACTTAGATTCACACAGGACACCGAATAGGACAGGAGAAGTACTCCAGATATAACAAACTGACCCTAGCCCCCCGACACATAAACTACTGCAGCATAAATACTGGAGGCTGAGACAGGATGGTGTGTGGGTGGGTCCATTCTAGCCAATAAGAGGGCAACAATAGACACAACTCTGCATATAAATTGTTTTAGAAAAAAAAAAAAGTGTCCGTGATGTCATGTGTCCTACTTTTATATATCAGTACACTCAGAAACACCTAAGCACGAGTGGGACTGGGGAGGAGATTAACATTTAGTTTTTCCCCCCCTAGAACCACACAAACCACAGCTGATTCAAATAATAAGAGCTTGATGATGAATTTATTATTTTAAGTCAGCTGTGTAGCGCTGGGGGCAAAAAAACTAAAACGTTCAACCCTTGGGATCCCCAGGACCCAGTTTGGAAAAAGGCCGCTATTGGACAGACACTTCAAAACGTGGCCTGCTATTGGACACACTTCAAAACGCGGCCTGCTATAGGACAGACACTTCAAAACGTGGCCTGCTATAGGACAGACACTTCAAAATGTGGCCTGCTATAGGACAGACACTTCAAAACGTGGCCTGCTATAGGACAGACACTTCAAAACGTGGCCTGCTATAGGACAGACACTTCAAAACGTGGCCTGCTATAGGACAGACACTTCAAAACGCGGCCTGCTATTGGACAGACACTTCAAAACGTGGCCTGCTATAGGACACTTCAAAACGCGGCCTGCTATAGGACAGACACTTCAAAACGCGGCCTGCTATAGGACAGACACTTCAAAACGCGACCTGCTATAGGACAGACACTTCAAAACGCGACCTGCTATAGGACAGACACTTCAAAACGCGACCTGCTATAGGACAGACACTTCAAAACGCGACCTGCTATAGGACAGACACTTCAAAACGCGACCTGCTATAGGACAGACACTTCAAAACGCGACCTATCTGTTTCTACACGTACTACTGCACGTCTGAGCTCCAGAAGCCCAGGCCACTTTGGAGAATTTAAACTATGAATGAAACACAGAACACGTATTGGAATTGTTTAGTAAACCAGATGAAGAAATAATTGAAAGGTTAGAGTAGACCTATGTTCAGAGATTAACTTCCACAATCTATGTTTACAAGCCATTCAAAATGTATTTCATGTGACGTTAAAATGGTGAGAGGCCAGTATGATTTTAACCCCTTGGGTACCTTACAATCACAGCCATCCTGAAACTGCCGGGTAGGGCAACAGGTACGCATGCTTTTTCCTCGTGTGTATGTTTTCTTCAAATGATGACACTAGTGCAGACCTCTGCGTAGTTTGATCTGTCGACCTAACGAGCTACATGTATTTGGGTCAGAGAAGACATTGTTTTCCTGTACCTTTAAGAGTGGGGCGCAGTGTGCAGGACTACACTGGGGACGTAATTCAAACACTTGGCTCCTCCTAATTTTACGGTTTCGTTTCCTGGAGTTCGAGCCTGTCGTGTTGTTGACAAAAAAACGTAACAAATATAGTTTTTTACTGGGCAAAATGGGTCAGTCGTTGCCGACCCCGGACTGCGAGCCCTCGGTGTGTCCTTTGTGCCACGGTATATGTCGGAATCCGACTGCGCTGAGATGCAAACATATTTTCTGCTACTGCTGTATACAGGAGTTATGGAGTGGTTCGCCCACCGGTCCATACTACTGCCCCGAGTGCAAGGAGGAGTACAAGACATTACCGGTGGGGTTCAAGAGAGACACTACCGCAAGTCCGTGGCGACATGAAGCACCTGCACATACACGCACCAGCTCAGCCACAGGTAACTTCCCGAATTCACCAGACACTTCTGCCCATGCGCAATTAGGCTGGGGACAACGATACAGGGGTTTATTCATTACGCCGATTCTGTTGCAAAACGTTTGGTCTGTTACAAAACGTTTTGCAACACAAACCGTTTATTTCAAACGGAAAACCTTTTGCAACGAAAACGAGAATTTAATATTGGACCAATTCTGATAGGTCCCTCCACGCTTCATTCCGTTTGCTCTGTTTGGTTCATAAACGGTAAACGGTTTCCGTTCCAAGACGTAATAAATACACCCCAGGTTCGCTGACTAGTCATGGGAACGAACATTTCCAAAGTTAGGCTACTGCTGGGGAAGATGTACCTGTGTAATGGTACTAGGCCTACAGTTTAAAACAATAACACATCGTTAACACATTGTTTTAATATGGTGGTGATGACTTGGCTATGATAGAAACATTAACAACAATATTACGCTATATTGACTGACGCACACGAGTAACGACACAGGTCAAAGTCTACTGAAGTCCATTGACTTGCCTTAAAATCAATCGACCTTATTCTATCTTAAAATAATATGATATTTATGATATTTCCCATCATTTTGTAACTCTGCATCATTGGGAAGGGCTTGTAAAGCAAGCATTTCGCTTAAAGTCTACACCTGTTGTATTCTGTGCTGTGACAAATACAATTTGATTTAGCTAGGTTTGTGTCCTTTTGATGTAACCTAAGTAGGCCTAATCACTACTAATTTATTTGTGTTATGTATGTTGTGTTGGGTATAGAAGGCAGAGCCAATGAAGAGGATGTCATTGAGATAAATTCGGCGGGCTGGACCCTTGGGAAGAGAGCCTCCATCTCTCAATCCAAGCGTCTGTTAGGGAAGAGACCAGCCAGTTCTCCTGTCCCAGGAGGCCATCTTCACGACAACAAGAGACAAGCCACTGGCAGCTCCTCTTCCTCCCACTCCAGGGGAAGGTCTGGTGACCGCAAGAGACCCGCCACTTCCTCTTCCTCCTCTTCAGCCAATCAGAACACGTCGTCTGACGTCGAGTTGTCCAGTGAGGAGGAGATGCCAGCAGCACCATTCTCCTTAGCAACCAAACCGCCTAGTACTGCGTCCGTCGCCGTCAGAGGTCCGGACCTGACACGTGATAGGTCTAGGTCCCCTAGGAGAGACCCACCCATTGAGCTGGATGAACCCCCTGCTGCAACAGAACCTCTTACAAGAGAACCACTGAATGACCCTAGAAAATCACCTGAAGCAGCAGCAGGTCACATGACCAACACATCGCCAAGAAGAATCACCATCGTTGAGCTGGACCCACCTCTACCCCCTGCAAGAGATCCGTACACACCCGCCAAGAATCCTGCTGAAACGACCATAACAACCCATTTACGTTTAGTCACCCCTACGTAGGAGAAGCCTGTTGAAGCTGAGCGGGAGCCTCTTCCAGAGATCTCCAACAGATCTGGTCCAATCGGCACCTCCACCTCTCCTACCCGTGCTACCAACAACCTGTCCCCTGGACGTACCAACCTGTCCCCCAGCCTGGCTCGTCAAACCTCTAGGGAGACCTTCCTACCCTGCCACTATTGCCCCAGCCAGGGCTCTCTCCCTACGGTGAAGACCTGCCTGGTGTGTGGAGCCTCCATGTGCTCCGACCACCTCCGGCCTCACCTGGAGTCCCCTGTCTTCCAGAGCCACACCCTGGCACACCCTGGTGTGGAGGACACCTCACCCTGGAGGTAAAGTTTCACTCTTATTTGGGGAGAATCTCAGTTGAATTTCCTTTTCTGAGCTGCACAAAGTGAAATTCCTAACAACTTTGGACGGTATTTGCAGTAAAGTCTTGAATTCCTGTAAATACTTTGTGTTTCAACATTTCATTTAAAGTTGACAATTGTTTTATTTAATTTATTATATGACAAATCATTAAACAACTGGCAGCAAGCTGAAGTATAACTTACATTGTCATCAGGTGCCCGGAACACCAGGAGATGAACCGAATCTACTGCCGTCAGTGTAGTGTGTGTGTCTGTACCGTGTGTACCGTGATCGGGTCGCACCGGGACCACGCTTGCGTCAGCATCAGAGAGGCCGAGAGGGAGCTGAGGGTGAGAAACAGAGGAGTGTTTACCAAACACACATACCAACACACCACAAAAATACCTGATCACATCCCAGTTGTATGAGCCGTAGTATTAATGTTGTCTAAGGATCGTTAGTGGTGAATAAACATATCACACGTGTTATAGTATAAATACGTGTTCCAGAGAGCTAAAGCATGTTTTCTATTGACGGCAGGATGACGGCACTGTGCTTTTGTCTTGCAGGGGAACCTGAAACAGGAGATGAAGAAGATGCAGGGAGCGGAACAGTCTTTAATCAGCAGAGTGACTGAGATGACAGAGAAGAAACAGAGATTCCAGGTAAGAAGGACAGGACCTCAGTTGGACCAGGTATTTTTTTTTTTAGGTCTGACCTGACGCAAAAGCCTAATAATGTACACACCCTGTATCCCTCTAAATCAAATGTTACAGTTCACCTTACAGTGAAATGCTGAATACAACAGGTGTAGTAGACCTTACAGTGAAAGCTGAATACAACAGGTGTAGGTAGACCTTACAGTGAAATGCTGAATACAACAGGTGTAGTAGATCTTACAGTGAAATGCTGAATACAACAGGTGTAGTAGATCTTACAGTGAAATGCTGAATACAACAGGTGTAGTAGACCTTACAGTGAAATGCTGAATACAACAGGTGTAGTAGACCTTACAGTGTAATGCTGAATACAACAGGTGTAGTAGACCTTACAGTGAAAGCTGAATACAACAGGTGTAGGTAGACCTTACAGTGAAATGCTGAATACAACAGGTGTAGTAGATCTTACAGTGAAATGCTGAATACAACAGGTGTAGTAGATCTTACAGTGAAATGCTGAATACAACAGGTGTAGTAGACCTTACAGTGAAATGCTGAATACAACAGGTGTAGTAGACCTTACAGTGTAATGCTGAATACAACAGGTGTAGTAGACCTTACAGTGAAATGCTGAATACAACAGGTGTAGTAGACCTCACAGTGAAATGCTGAATACAACAGGTGTAGTAGACCTTACAGTGAAATGCTGAATACAACAGGTGTAGTAGACCTTACAGTGAAATGCTGAATACAACAGGTGTAGTAGACCTTACAGTGAAATGCTGAATACAACAGGTGTAGTAGACCTTACAGTGAAATGCTGAATACAACAGGTGTAGTAGACCTCACAGAGAAATGCTGAATACAACAGGTGTAGTAGACCTCAGAGAAATGCTGAATACAACAGGTGTAGTAGACCTTACAGTGTAATGCTGAATACAACAGGTGTAGTAGACCTCACAGTGAAATGCTGAATACAACAGGTGTAGTAGACCTCACAGTGAAATGCTGAATACAACAGGTGTAGTAGACCTCACAGTGAAATGCCTAATACAACAGGTGTAGTAGACCTTACAGTGAAATGCTGAATACAACAGGTGTAGTAGACCTTACAGTGAAATGCCTAATACAACAGGTGTAGTAGACCTCACAGTGAAATGTTTACAAGTCCTTAACCAACAATGCAGTTTTAAGAAAGTACCTACAAAAAGAGTATGCGATAACAATAACAAATAATTAAAGCGCAGCAGTAAATGACAACAGCAGGGCTATATACAGGGTATTACGGTACAGTCAATGTGGAGGCTATATACAGTGGTACCGGTACAGAGCCAATGTGGAGGCTGTATACAGGGTATTACGGTACAGAGTCAATGTGGAGGCTATATACAGGGTATTACGGTACAGAGTCAATGTGGAGGCTATATACAGGGTGTTACGGTACAGTCAATGTGGAGGCTGTATACAGGGTATTACGGTACAGAGTCAATGTGGAGGTTATATACAGTGGTACCGGTACAGAGTCAATGTGGAGGCTATATACAGGGTATTACGGTACAGTCAATGTGGAGGCTATATACAGTGGTACCGGTACAGAGCCAATGTGGAGGCTATATACAGGGTGTTACGGTACAGAGTCAATGTGGAGGCTATATACAGGGTATTACGGTACAGTCAATGTGGAGGTTATATACAGGGTATTACGGTACAGAGTCAATGTGGAGGCTATATACAGGGTATTACGGTACAGTCAATGTGGAGGCTATATACAGTGGTACCGGTACAGAGCCAATGTGGAGGCTATATACAGGGTGTTACGGTACAGAGTCAATGTGGAGGCTATATACAGGGTATTACGGTACAGAGTCAATGTGGAGGCTATATACAGGGTATTACGGTAGAGTCAATGTGGAGGTTATATACAGGGTGTTACGGTACAGAGTCAATGTGGGGGGGCACCAGTGTCGAGATAATTGAGGTAATATATGGGAAGGCTCTTTCAGCATGAATACCCCCGTGCACAAAGCGAGGTCCATGCAGAAATGGTTAGTCGATCAGTGTGTTTAGAACTTGACTGCACAGAGACCTGACCTCAATCCCATCGAAAGCCTTCGGGATGAATTGGAATGCTGACTGCGTGCCTAATCGCCCAACATCAGTGCCCGACCTCACTAATGCTCTTGTGGCTGAATGGAATCAAGTCCCCCTGCAGCAATGTACCAACATCTAGTGGAAAGCCTTCCCAGAAGAGTTGAGGCTGTTATAGCAGCAATGTTCCAACATCTAGAGGAAAGTCTTCCCAGAAGAGTGGAGGTTGTTATAGCAGCAATGTTCCAACATCTAGTGGAAAGCCTTCCCAGAAGAGTGGAGGCTGTTATAGCAGCAATGTTCCAACATCTAGTGGAAAGCCTTCCCAGAAGAGTGGAGGCTGTTATAGCAGCAAAGGGGGGACCAACTGCATATTAAATGCCCATGATTTTAGAATGAGATGTTCGACAAGCAGGTGTCCACATACTACATTGGTAATGTAGTGTATGTTGAATGACAAATATTTAAGGCTGACAGTCTACACATACAGTGCCTTGCGAAAGTATTCGGCCCCCTTGAACTTTGCGACCTTTTGCCACATTTCAGGCTTCAAACATAAAGATATAAAACTGTATTTTTTTGTGAAGAATCAACAACAAGTGAGACACATGCTCTCTGCGCTTTTAACGGACCTCTGAGACTATCACAGTGCAGGTGCATTTATATGGAGACTTGATTACACACAGGTGGATTGTATTTATCATCATTAGTCATTTAGGTCAACATTGGATCATTCAGAGATCCTCACTGAACTTCTGGAGAGAGTTTGCTGCACTGAAAGTAAAGGGGCTGAATAATTTTGCACGCCCAATTTTTCAGTTTTTGATTTGTTAAAAAAGTTTGAAATATCCAATAAATGTCGTTCCACTTCATGATTGTGTCCCACTTGTTGTTGATTCTTCACAAAAAAATACAGTTTTATATCTTTATGTTTGAAGCCCGAAATGTGGCAAAAGGTCGCAAAGTTCAAGGGGGCCGAATACTTTCGCAAGGCACTGCGTTACAGATTCATAGAAAGCTTTACAGAGAATCTGTGATTTATATTGTAAAATGTCTGGTTTAAGTATCAAGAGTTTTAGACATTGTCAACACCAGTTGCCTGTGGAAAGCTTCATATCATTGGTGCTCAAATCATTTTTTCCTTCTCAAATCAGGTGTCGTCAACAACGTAAAAGGAATTGATGCCATAAGCCCGTCTTCTAAAGATGAGTTCAGAGTTTGAAAAGTTGTTAAAAGACAAGAAATCACCTTTTGAGACTTCAATACACTATTCCGGCTTCCTAGAGTCCTTGTTTCGAGACCTCTGTCTCTCATGTAAGTATTGATTTAATAATATACCGTTTGAAAAGTAACCGATGTTATTGGTCATGCATCTCAACGGTCAGTGGGGCTGTTCCTGTATTATATGAAATACTGTTTTAACTGTGCATCTCTTATGTTACAGTGGAGGTAGAGGACTTGAAGAAAGTCAGCAACTCCCACAGTCTTACTAAGTGAAAAACAGAAACAGGAAAAGGTTAGTGGGTTTTTTATTATTTTCTTTTTCAAAATGACAGACAAAAAGTTAAAAAAGAAAAATCTGTGACAAAACTGACATGCTTTATTTACAAATAAACCAAAAGCAAGCTTTTAAAATGGTTACATACAGAGACATTTATCACCAGTATCCATGGTCTACTTAGACCGGTATTCAGTCCGGGTCATGTTCATTAGGCATCAAACGGAAGAAAACAGACTGAGGCGTGCCCTAATGGACATGATGATAAAATGAATGACTGTCATAAGACAAAACGAATCCGTCTTTATTTCCAACAGCAGCTGAATAAAGGGAAGAAGAAAAAGAAAGGTGTGGTTGCTGCCGGAGGGATGAAGTCCAAGATGAAGGATGACCTATCGGACTACGGAGAGTTCGATGGAGGTTACGCACAAGACTACGAGGACTTCATGTGACGTGACACCAACCCGATTTCTGTCTCAAACGACACCCTGTTCCCTATGTAGAACCCTTTATATAGGGGATAGGGTGGCATTTAGTAGGGTTCCAATGTCTGTCCCCATTCCCCCTCCGCTCTGCTCCACCCAGCCCCCTCAGGGCATGACCTATGACCTATTCTACTGCCCAGAGCCATCCAATGATAACCACCCTTATGTCGCCCGCCGCCAGCCGCACACAAACTCGATTCTGAAAAGAAGTGTTGAATGGTTTGACGAGGAACGTCTGATTTCAACAGGGTTGTTTCTCCTCGTTAGAAATTCCTTCAACGATTCCTCGAAACTGACTGACCAATAAGACTGTGTTCTGGATACCAAAATGTTTCACCTCCCATAATGAGATGCGAAAACCCAGCATCAAACTTGTTTTTTTTCCCCAATCCTAGAATGAATTTAATTTGATCTTTTAAAAGAAATGATCTGTCAAACAAAATTTAATTGTTACTGTTTGACGAAGGAAAATACATTTTGTGTTCCGTGCAAATCAGATTATTACTATTTTTCTCAAGTATAAATTAAATATTTGTTTTACTCAAAGGATGGCTATTGGCATTCTGAAATATAATAGTACATTGTTATGTAAAGACTATAGTTCTCCAAATGTCAGTTCGGTGCTCATCACATATTACACTTGGGAATATATTGATCCTTGACATCATATAGTATTTCTCAGGAGAAAATGTCCAAATAAGTCAAGGAGTTTAGGACCAGTTGAGAAAAGCATCATTGAGATGAACATGTTAGATAAATTCAGGACTCGGTTTGCATGGTCACATAGTCTACAAATATTTTTTTAGGGGGGGTGAATTCCTAAATTCCGTGTTTAAAGATTGATTACTTCTAGTTGTAAGGAGGGTAATATCGCCCTGAACATTCTTCCCCCTACATTATTTACATTTTCTAGGAAAATAATACAAAATGTTACGATAAAGTAATTTAAGGCTAGGAAGTATTGAAGCCACACAAGTCAATGTGTGAACAGAGGCCCATATACTGCTGAAATGAATATGATGTAACCATAGTCTTAACTGTTTGTGTATTTTAATGGAGGAATGATGGCGCTGAAAATAATCTGTTATGTAGCATTTCAATAAATAGCCGTAGGGTCAAGTAGTAAACACGGCGCTGACCATTTCATCCTGGGCCTATGTTCACAAAACGTCTGAGTAGATACGCTGATCTAGAATCAGATGCCCCCCCCTTCTTATTCATTATGATCAGAAAAAGACTAAACTGATCCTAGAGCAGCACTGCTACACTGAGAAACCCAGTATAATCGCTTCCACTGAGTTGAAGCAACAATCACTCTAGGTCTCCTTGGCATAACTTTGCACGGCTTGTATCAAGTGAGGTGAGAAACAGACCAAATGTATTTAGGAAAGAAGGTTGTACTGGGTTATTATCACTTGTTTTTCTTTTTCACAGCACATTTTCAGGATTGGTAATGGAAATATAAACAATATTAAAGATTAAAGTTGTCTTATTTTATCCACCTAATTTAATAAAATCACTGTTTTAAGAATATTTTTTTAATGCATTTTAGAATTTGATCATTTTAGAATAACAAATGAAGTATTTGAATGTTATTTATGGGTTGATCTGCTAATTGCGCCCAGAGCATAACGGGGAAATACATTGGATTTGGAGAAAAAAAAAAGGTCTTAACTTGTTTCGAGGGTGAAATTTCAAACCACAATATTATGTCGTCATGATAACCAAATTTTGTTCAACTTGCATTGCAAGGTTTGTCTATGTTCCTTTAAAACAATGTCAGATCATCGATGTCATATCCACGATCAGATGAAAGAAAACAATAGGCTTGGCAGCACATCCTACTGGAAAAATAGCTATGATAGTTGTCACTGACTGTTGGTACCAATGAGCTATCGTGAGAATGATTGTCGAAAGGTCTCCACTTGAAAACTAAATAGATTCACTGTTGCTATCGAAGTCATTCTGAAGGGTAGATTTAACAGATGCAAATGATCCTGCTTTATCACTATTTAGGCCTGTAAACTGAGTGTACAAAACATTAGGAACACCGTCCTAATATTGAGTTGCACCCCCTTTTGCCCTCAGAACAGACTCAAATAAAGTATATTTGGGTACAAAAATAAAATCCAAATTAAAACAATAGCAGGGCATAACCAGTCATTATTATTCCTGGACTCTACAAGGTGTTGAAAGCGTCTCCTCCCCTTCATCTTTAACCCGGTCTCCTCCCCTTCCTCTTTAACCCGGTCTCCTCCCCTTCCTCTTTAACCCGGTCTCCTCCCCTTCCTCTTTAACCCGGTCTCCTCCCCTTCATCTTTAACCCGGTCTCCTCCCCTGCTTCTTTAACCCAGTCTCCTCCCCTGCTTCTTTAACCCGGTCTCCTCCCCTTCCTCTTTAACCCGGTCTCCTCCCCTTCCTCTTTAACCCGGTCTCCTCCCCTTCATCTACACCGATCGAAGTGGATTTAACAAGAGACATCAATAAGGGTTAGGGTTAGCTTTCACCTGGATTCACCTGGTCAGTCTGTCATGGAAAGAGCATGGTTTTGTATGTACAGTGGGGCAAAAAAGTATTTAGTCAGCCACCAATTGTGCAAGTTCTCCCACTTAAAAAGATGAGAGGTCTGTAATTTTCATCATTGGTAGACTTCAACTATGACAGACAAAATGAGAAAAAAAATCCAGAAAATCACATTGTAGGATTTTTAATTATTTATTTGCAAATTATGGTGGAAAATAAGTATTTGGTCACCTACAAACAAGCAAGATTTCTGGCTCTCACAGACCTGTAACTTCTTCTTTAAGAGGCTCCTCTGTCCTCCACTCGTTACCTGTATTAATGGCACCTGTTTGAACTTGTTATCAGTATATAAGACACCTGTCCACAACCTCAAATAGTCACACTCCAAACTCCACTATGGCCAAGACCAAAGAGCTGTCAAAGGGCACCAGAAACAAAATTGTAGACCTACACCAGGCTGGGAAGACTGAATCTGCAATAGGTAAGCAGCTTGGTTTGAAGAAATCAACTGTGGGAGCAATTATTAGTATATGGAAGACATACAAGACCACTGATAATCTCCCTCGATCTGGGGCTCCACGCAAGATCTCACCCCGTGGGGTCAAAATGATCACAAGAACGGTGAGCAAAAATCTCAGAACCACACGGGGGGACCAAGTGAATGATCTGCAGAGAGCTGGGACCAAAGTAACAAAGCCTACCATCAGCAAGGGCATTGAAGATGAAACGTGGCTGGGTCTGTCAGCATGACAATGATCCCAAACACACCGCCCGGACAACGAAGGAGTGGCTTCGTTGCCCAGTCTCCAGATCTCAACACCATAGAAAATCTTTGGAGGGAGTTGAAAGTCCGTGTTTCCCAGCAACTGCCCCAAAACATCACTGCTCTAGAGGAAACCTACCTGAGCCACTTGTGTGGGTTGTAGACTCCGTCTCATGCTACCACTAGAGTGAAAGCACCGCCAGCATTCAAAAGTGACCAAAACATCAGCCAGGAAGCATAGGAACTGAGAAGTGACCTGCAACGTGGTACTCTCCTCTGAGACAGTCTGCTACACCTGCAACGTGGTACTCTCCTCTGAGACAGTCTGCTACACCTGCAACGTGGTACTCTCTTCTGAGACAGTCTGCTACACCTGCAACGTGGTACTCTCCTCTGAGACAGTCTGCTACACCTGCAACGTGGTACTCTCCTCTGAGACAGTCTGCTACACCTACATAAGAGAACCAGTAGAAAGTGAGAATAAAGCCTGGTCCAACAATGGGCTGGTTGTTCTCTGAACATCCTTCTGTAAAAAAATTGTGAAGAAATAGTTCCTCAAAGATTTTTTTTATTCACAAGCACTGGTACAGTAAAACAAAGTCTGTCTTCATTCGGTCAATCCACTGACATCTTGGATGTCTCAGTTACAATCACATGCGTCTGAAACTTCACACGAGATACAACTAAGATGATAAAAATCAAGAGGATGTAGGCTGCTTCTCCATTCAATTATAATTCTAAAAGTTATTAGTAAGACGATTGAGATTCAATATCTCGCAGATAAAAACACAGTTTTGCAGGCAACAGCCTGTCTGAAAGCACAGTTTTGCAGGCCACAGCCTGTCTGTCTGAAAGCACAGTTTTGCAGGACACAGCCTGTCTGAAAGCACAGTTTTGCAGGCCACAGCCTGTCTGAAAGCTATTATCCACTTCTATGTTTGGATGTTCAGGGAATACAAGAGGAATTATACTTAAAAGGTTGATTTAAATTGGTAGGTAAGTGATTGGGTATTGTTGGGCTCCCGAGTAGCGCAGCGGTCTAAGGCTAGAGGCGTCACTCCAAACCCTGGTTCGATTCCAGGCTGTATCACAACCGGCCGTGATTAGGAGTCCCATACTGCGGCGCACAATTGGCCCAGTGTCGTCCGGGTTTTGCCCGGTCGGTAGGCTGTCATTGTAAATAAGAATTAGTTCTTAACTGACTTGCCTAGTTAAATAAATGAGTCGAGAGGAGGAAACAAAAGAAGAGGATGAAGAGGTTGGACGAAGATGAGGAAGAGGAGGTGTGGTGAGCTTTAGTGGTAATACTGGAGAAAGGCCTGATGAGGTTATTCTAGTCCTATACCTCCATCGTGAGTTAGGAGGAGGAAGAGGAGGAGGTGTGGTGAGCTTCAGTGTTAGTACTGGAGAAAGGCCTGTCCCAGTCTCCTCTCTATATGTACCACTAATGTAAATGTAAATATCAAAACAGATACCAAACATTAAGAAACTATAAGGAAGAGAAGAGTAACTGCAATGAAATAAACCAGAGACCTGTGGAAAGAAGCCCCCTGATCTCCTCGTGTCTGCCAGCAGGGGAGGACACCACGCCTCAGCTCAGGACACCACGCCTCAGCTCAGGACACCACGCCTCAGCTCAGGACACCACGCCTCAGCTCAGGACACCACGCCTCAGCTCAGGACACCACGCCTCAGCTCAGGACACAACGCCTCAGCTCAGGACACAACGCCTCAGCTCCTGCTGTAACGGGTGGACCGAAGGCCGATTCCACCAAGCTCTGGCTCACCCTCACGTGTCTGAAGGACGCACTGTGGTCCTCTGACAACTTGTTGGTAGGGAAACGCGTGGAGACCACCCATCAGACAGTGGCCTTGATAGCTACGGAAGCCCTGAGGTGGTATGGACAAAATAGAGCCTCAACCCCAGACAAAGTATCACCCACAACATCTAAGGTCCAGGCCTGACAGTGCTGCAGCGCCTAGGGGAGGGATCTCTTCTGGGCCCTGAAGGATGGGGGGCGGAGTTGATTCGGAAGAGCAGGAGGAGGCAAATGTGATAAGGACTCACCTCGTTCCTGCACAAAGGAGAGAAGACCTCTTTTTTTAATAAAGGGACTTTTAAACCTTTTACATGTCTTTAAAAGGTATACTCTTGTTTGAATTATAATGTGCACATTTGAAATGGCTTTTACAGATGGGACATGTTTAAAAGTACTTCTTTCTTAGGGTGTTTTATTGTTTTAATAACATGTACTTTTAACATATAATGTTTCAATGCAGTTTTTTATGCATATTATGTCGTTTTAAAGCGTACAAATGATTATGTTAAAAGTATGAGCTATTTTAAGAAACCCTGCGACAATAACCATTTTTCCAAAATAAAATAAATCTGTTCTTATCAGTTTAATATCTGATATGTCCTCTATCTGGGGACAATATATGAAATGGATTTTTCCACGGTCAAGTAGGTTATACATAACTGTGGCATTATTCACAATTCTGATTGTGTGCCGTCATGATTCGCTTGTATGACATTTGGAGCCCCAAGCTACAGGCTTCCGTAGGGCTAAACCTGCCGAGCTGAAAACATGCGATTTAGAAGGGTTTGATTATACGCCCAGGCTTTTATTTTACAATTAGTATCAGCAACGATCTGGAGCCGTCTGTCAGTAATACCCACATACATTTATTTTAGCGATCATTTTGGACATGTAGCCTATTGTAATCATTATGGAACTTATGTAGCAGGTTAAACCTGGAGCCTGGCGCACGGTTCACGACGACTGGACTGTTGTCATACAGTTCCACGATTAGTGAGAATGAAAGTAGATTTGTAGGATTATAGTTCAACCACTATTGGACACTTTTTCTCCACATTCCAATATTTCATGGATGGAACTTGAATTATGACAACTTTCAGTATGAAACAAAGCAGTGCATGTTTTATTCATCGATATACAGTATTTCGTGAGTAGATAGATGCTCTCCAACCCAATATGCCTATTGGTATTTTATGTGCATGATATGAAGTTTGCTGTAGTGACTGACTAAGCCTAATTTTAAAAGTGTGCCTCAAAAGTGCCATGTTTGCAAACGTGTATTATGCGAAGCACACATTTAGTTAGGCAGCCAGGACCGTAGGACGCATTGTCGGTCTAGCTCTCACTGCAGTCCAGTGCCATGGACATCTTTGAAGTTTGGCCTCTAGTAATTTAGGAGGGCAACTTTATAAAGGCCTCCCTACAATGACCTTATCATGCAAGGCTCTACAGACAGATTAAAAAAATATATAGACTATTTTTATTTCATACATTATTTGTGTTGATGATGTACTATGTAATGAAGTCGAGTGGTTCAACATTAAAATGCATTTTGATTGAACACATAGCTTGAACAAGGCGACGGTCGGTGGAAGTCTGGCGCCACCAAGTGGACAATTATTTTACCTGAGATATTTTGTAAAATATCAAATGTTATGTCAATATTGTTATCTGCAAATGGTTTCCCACACCCCTATTTGATAGATTTTTATTCCAGTTTAGCAGTAAATCTGGTTTTAACTCAATAACGATTTGTCTCGTTTCGTTGGTGCAAGTGAGAACAGGTGTTTTCTTCTGGAAGTTTTGTTGCATTTCCTTTTTAAACAGCTCATCTGTATTTTTGTACATCATTTTATACACATACAAACGGCATAAAATGGCTTCACCACTTTCTAGGCATCATTGACAGACTTGCTCAAACGTAATGATTCTAATAAAAGTAACATCCGGTTAACTTCGTCCAATTTATATTTACAACGGCAGGGGGTGCACCGTTCCTGGAGGTACTGCAATACCAGGTCGATGCGTGGAGTGGACGGAGCAAGCCCCTATTCCATCTCCCTATTCCAAAAATCAATTTAATATATGGTCCCCAGATAGGGGACGTATCAGATATTAAACTGATAAGAACAGATTTTTTTTTTTTTTTTTTTGGAAAAATAATTTTTATTTTCATTTCACATTCAAATACAAATTCAGTACATAACGTTGTACATAACATGGATACTTACAAACAGTATCAACAAGTACCGTAACAATATAAGAATATCAAAACTCCTTAAAGAAAAGTGCTGTTCTGCAGAACCTGAGCAGTATTATTGGCCTATATTCAAGATTAACATGCCTCTAACAATCTCCAAAAACAATACAAACAATTCTATAAATAAAAATATATACATATGCCAAAATGCACTCTGGATAAAACTGTGTATATCAAATATCTACAAAGGCTTAGTTTACATTTCAATTGTACCTATGTAATACAATTATATATTGGTTATAAACACATTTACAATGACGGGTAAATCCCTTTCCATCTCTGTTTTACTGATGCAATGCCCCCCTTATCTATTTCAAATTGTATTCTTTTCCAAACTTCCTGTTTTATAAATTGAACCAATCCCGTCGGTGACCACTTGAGGGTGTCATTAACTGCACCACATCTGGCCTCCCAAAGTTTGGTCTTGATAAGGGACACCAGAGTCACTAATGCTAATAATTGCACCCTTTCCACATTTTTTATTTCAAGTTTGGCAACCCCTTCATAATCAATGTTTTTTAAAATCTCAAAAAATTGTTTACTTTTCCCCCAAACTGATTGAGCAAAAGAACATTCCCATAAAACATGTGGAATTGTTTCGATTGCGAAACAATTGTCCCTGGGACAGAATTTATTTAGGGTCAAATTATGATCGTATAAAGTTGAACGGACCGGAAGACGTCTGTGTAAAACAAGCCAATTAAAATCTTTCAGTCTGTTGTCTAACCCTTTTAATTGTGTCCGTATCCAGGTGGAAGGCGATATTGGTAATCTGTCTCTAGGACGACAATTTTCTATTAATTTGGCGTATAGCAATCTGTGGTTGATTACATTTTCCTTTACTTTGCAGACAGGGGTTTTCTTTGCCCATTCCACTATTTTCTTAAAATGTAACGGGATAATTTCAGCTTTTGGCTTACTATTATCCCACTTCACCATGAACCTTAACGGTACTGACAGCCAGAATTTTATTAAAATGTGACATTTGTGTACAGAAGACGACAAAAGACAACAAATGTTTGAGTAGAACAACGCATCTAGCTTGAGAGGAATATGAGGGAAATCCCTTCCACCAGCCTCTATAGGCTGGTACATCCGATCTCTACGGATGTACTCATATCCCCCCCAAAAGAAATTAAACAGTACCCGTATAAAAGTTTTTCTTAGCGACACCGGCATGGGAAACACATATGCAAGGTGAAGTAATGAAGGCAGAATGTCCGCCTTCAGCACTAACACCTTCCCACTAAAAGATAGTCGCCTGACTTTCCACAGTCCCAATCTTTTATTAATCGATAATAGTTTTTCTTTCCAATTGAACATGTCATCTTTAATTTCATTTCCGAAAGATATGCCGAGCACAACCATTGGTCCTGTGCACACAGTCAAACCACATAACTGGTCCGTTCTCCTTTTCCACTGTCCCAAATATTTTATTTCTGTTTTATTCTTGTTTATCTTCGACCCAGACGCAACAGAGAATTCATCAATGACTTTGATAGACTCTTTCAAGCTCAGGTCGTCTTGTAAATATAAAACTGTGTCGTCCGCATATTGCGATATTTTTAGCATATCCCCTCCAGGTAAAATGATGCCTTTGATGTTATAATTTTTCCTAATTGCGCATGCGAAAGGTTCAATATATAAAACATACAATAGAGCAGATAGAGGGTCACCCTGTCTGACACCTCGTAATTGCTTGATAACATTTCCAATATTCCCATTAATATTTACCCTGCTACCCACATTACTATACAGAATTTTTACCCATTTCATAAAATTATTTCCAAACCCAAATTTCCCCATAATTCTGAACAAAAACTCATGGTTTACCATGTCAAAGGCTTTTTCCTGGTCCAAATTCACAGTAATAGCTTGCAGGTGCCTTTCCTCTAAATAGGCTTGAACGTCTCTGTGCAATTGTAAGTTCCAGGTTAATCTTCTCCCCACCACACCACATGTTTGGTCTAAACCAACAACATATGCCATGGCAGAAGATAGGCGATTAGTTACGGCTTTGCTTAATAATTTATAGTCAACACACAACATTGTTAACGGTCTCCAATTTGCTAATGTCTTGGGGTCTCCCTTTTTATACAGTAGAGAGATTACCCCCTCACACATCGAACCTCCCATATGCTCTAAACCAAATATAGCTCTAAACACTTCCAACAGATGACATCCAATTATATCCCAAAAAACAATGTAAAACTCTTTAGAGAGCCCATCCACTCCTGGTACTTTGTTATCTTTCATGCTCTTCAGTGCCATATAAATTTCATCTAATTTCAATTCCCCTTCTAATTGGTCTCTAATATCCAAAGGTATTTGCACATCCACGCATTTTAAAAATTTAGTCCCTTTCTCATAATCAATTGTTTGTTTTTGAAATAGCTGAGAAAAGTGGTGTGTAGCGACACCAAGCATGCCATCCCTATCCTCAACCATCTCCCCATCTTGGTCCAATAAAGCCGAAATAGTCCTCCTCTTTCCCCGTGATTTAATTTGCTTGAAAAAATATGCCGAGCACTTCTCATCATTTTCCCATTTATCTTGCTGACTTTTAAAAATGAAGTCTCGAGCTTTCTTTTCAAATAATGTGTGTTGCTTTTTCAGCAGGATACCCAATTTGTCTTTATCTAATCCACCACCATTTACATTTCCTTGGATGTGTAGATCTTTTAATTCATTCTGCAATTTATAAAATTCTGTGTGGTTATTACGTACTTTGTCTTTGCAAAAATTCTGAATAAAACTCTTGATTCTTAATTTTGTGCTCTCCCACCACTCTATGACAGTGGAATAAAACGGTTTCATAGCTACACAGCCCTGGAAAAAAGACCTGAATCTTGTCCCAAAAGTTTTGTCGTGTAAAATGCCGTTATTAATTTTCCAATACCCTTTTCCAAATTCAATTGTTTTTAATTCTACTGTCACAGACAGGCAACTGTGGTCCGAATAAAAAACCGGTGTAACGCACGCGGAGGACACACGGAGTTCACGCGGAACAAACAGATAATCTATTCGGCTCCTCGAGCCCCTGCTGTTTCCCCAAGTGAAACCGGGATCATCCGCATGCGCCATTCTATAAGAATCAACCAAATTATATTTACCTATAAGACTTTTTACAAGATGCCCGCCTAGATTACCTCGGTCATATGACACATTAAAATCTCCCCCCATAAACACCTGTCTGTTTGTCATAAAAATAGCGTCTAGGTCGTTAAGCATTTCCCTTCTTTCCTTGGGTGTCGATGGTGCATATACATTAATAAATCTAAAACATTTACCCTTCCAATCGATATCTACTATTAAAACCCTCCCGTGTACTGCCGAAAAACTTCCTACTATTTTTAAATCCCTATTCCCACATAGAACACCAACCCCTGTAGAATGCACCCCTCCGACACTCCACCTCGACTCTCCCTGAACCCATTCCCGCGTAAACCTCTCCACGTCATTTTGATCTTTTAAATGTACTTCTTGTAAAAAACACACAGAGAAGCGAATGGAGGACAGATGGGAAAAAACAGTCGCCCTTTTAACTGGGTTCCTAAACCCTCTAACATTGATGCTAGCTAGGTTAATAATAGACGACATGAGGTAAAGAGGGAAAAAGACAACTATCTAATTATGACATTATTTTCCAAACTCACTTTAAATACATTAACTCATTTGGCGGCCGGTCTGGGAAGCGATGGTCTCCAGTCGGAGGACTGTCCACCAAGATAGGGGTCGGGAAAACACTGTCCTCCTCCTCATGCTCCCCCTCCATCTGCGTGGGTGCTGGAACCCCACTGGGTGCCAGACCGCTGCTCTCTATGGAGGCTGCGCCTGACGGGGTTAGCAGAGTCTCCTCTGCGCTGCCCAGGTTTCCCTCGCTTTTCTCCTCAGACTTCCCGCTTTCGAAACAACTGAAGCGATTCCCCCCCAAAGCGGACTTCTCCGTCGCCTCCATGTGGATGAGTGGGGAAACAGGGCTCATCTGCTTCCTTTTCACCGAGCACTTTCTCCTCTCTCTCACCGTTGTCCAGCTCTCGGTAGCCGCGGGCGCGGTGGGCTCTCCCTTCTCCTCCTCCACTTGCTTATTCCAACTTCTGTCCGCTTCTCTTCTCTCGTGAGATGATGATGGCGTCTCACTCCCGCTCTCCTCTGACTCTCGCAGTTCTCTCTCCATCACTATCTCATCCACAACCTCCTCAATGGCGCGTAGTTCCATGCCTTCTCCCTCATCTGGTCTTTTCCCGCCTCCAGCTCTTTTCCCGCTTACCGCTCTGGCGTAAGAGGGGACTGCCTTCGGGCAGTGACGGAACAGGTGGTCCTCTGAGTTACACAGACTGCAGCGCTTTGGCACGGTGCAATCCCTCATTGTATGTCCAATAATTCCACAGTTTCTGCACCTTGTCTGTGTGCAGGCATCCGCGAGGTGCCCGTACGTGCTACACTTCCTGCAGAAACGAGGCTGTCCAGCATACATGAGGTAGCCCCTGTCAGCACCGATGGAAAACGAAGCAGGAGGATGGCGGTATCCATCATGGCCGCTCTCGTCTTCCTTTAGCAGCACACGAAACTGCCTCTTCCCTGTCCAGATGCCTAGGGCGTCCTTAATGTCTCTCACTCCTGGCAAGATGGTCACATACCGGCTGAGGTAGCACACTAACGTTTCTTCAGTGACCCAGGGGTTGAACATGTGCACCGTTAGCACCCTCATATTGTGCCTGCACATGGACTCAACTTTAAAATCCACGAGGGCGGGTGCTGTCGCGTTCGCCCGAAAGAGCCCCTTTACTTCCTCCAGCCGGGTGATGGTGTAGAACGACACATCGTAAAACTTCTCGGGTGTGTTCTGTTGCAGGCAGTGCACATCGTCTGCTGTCAGGCGTAGAGGTCCAAACAGCACTTCCTTTCCAAAACGAACTCTCTCCATCAAATTTTCCTTTCCTGTCCAATTAGCAGCCGCTGACTGTGACGTGGCCGATGACGACATCGCACCACTTTGAAGATCCCGCGAGAAATACAGTCGATCCTGCTCTTGATCTTAGCCAAAAGGCCGAGAAGCGATACACTTGATCTTAGCCAAAAGGCCGAGAAGCGATACCGCAATGCTTTCGGGAGGAAGGTGCCGTTCTCAGACACGTTAAATCCGGTAAAGGTTACACCTAAATGAGCTCTGTACACTTTACAACAAATATCAAAGATGATGCTATTTTTAAAAAATGGTGGCATAGACTGGGATTTGATCAACGTCGGGAAAAGACACTTTTCACTGTTACAATGTAACACATTGGAAGGTTCCAAAGTGACGTGGACATCCGCCCTCCAATCTGAAACGAGACAAATCCTTATTGAGTTCAAACCAGATTTACAGCTAAATTGGAATAATAATCTAGCAAATAGGGGTTGAAGAAATAATTAATATTGACATAACATGTTATCTTTTATATAATATCTCAGGAAGCGTTGATGCCACAAGGGAACTAAAATAATTGTCCACTTGGTGGCGCCAGACTTCCACCGACCGTCGCCTCTCCTATGTGGTCAATCAAAACGCATTTGAATGTTGAACCACTTTAAAAATATATTTAACTAGGCAAGTCAATTCAGAACAAATTCTTATTTTCAATGACGGCCTAGTGTAACAGTACTCGTCTTGCGTTGTGTACAATCAGTCATCGACACGGAACTCCAACATGTAGCACCAGTCATGTAGCTTTATTCTGATAAGAACGACACAAAATTGCACGTCATGCAATGCACGTCTCACCATCCAACTCTGCACTCACGCACGCTGGTTTGGTGCTTGTTCACTGGGGTAGTTACCAAAATAATACAATTACAATATACAATATATTTAACAATGTACCTGATAAGAACGACACAAAATTGCACGTCATGCAATGCACGTCTCACCATCCAACTCTGCACTCACGCACTGTACAAAATATATGAACCCCCCCACCAGACACAGTAAGTTGCTAGCTAATACTGGCGGAAATTCTCTACAACAAAATGCACAACAAATATTCTCCAAAAACCGCTGCATCTTATCGAATAACATTTACAAACAATTTGATATAAATTGTACATTTAAATTATCACTTGAGAGTATAAAAATCACTTTTGATGTACAGTGCTTTGCAACCAACAACTTACCGCTGGTTTGGTGCTTGTTCACTGGGACGATTCTAACTGGAACATCCCCCCTCGTAAGCAAGCTACGCAAACCAGCCAAAAAGATGCCATGTTGAGTAGGTGAAGGCAAAACAAACTCAAACCAAAAACCCATTGGCTTAACAATAAAGTGGCAAGTGGAATCACCAATATAACCCTGTTACACTAGGAACAGCGGATTAACTGCCTTGTTCAGGGGGCAGAACAATAGATTTGTACCATGTCAGCTCAGGGATTTGATCCAGCAACCTCTCAGTTACTGGCCCAATGCTCTTACTAGGCTATTTGCCTCCCCAGTTGACTTCAATACATACACCATCAACGCAAGAATAGCCTGTGTATTTTTAAATCTGTCTGTAGAGCCTTGCATGATAAGGTCATTGTGAGGAGGCCTTTATAAAGTTGCCCACCTGAATTACTAGAGGCCAAACTTCAAAGATGTCCATGGCACTGGACTGCAGTGAGAGCTAGACCGACAATGCGTCCTACGGTCCTGGCTGCCTAACTAAATGTGTGCTCAGCATAATACACTTTTGTAAACATGGCTCTGTTGAGGCATACTTTTACAATTAAGCTTAGTCGGTCACTACAGCAAACTTCATATCATGCACATAAATTGCCATTACGCAGAAAATACTTTATATTGATGAATAAAAACTACACTGGTTTGATTCATCCTGAAAGTTAGGTTTAGGCTACTACATGATACTGTCCTTGTACCCATCATGAGGCTGCTACAACCTAGCCTATGAATGAAAGTTTACAACGTAGGTGAACACAGGTTGAGAGACTTTTGAGTAATCAAGATGACAGACATTATTGACACATTCAATACCGCCTTGTTCAATCTTGCCTTCATCTAGCTGATCTAGAGTGTAATCATTAGTCCAACATTTGCAAATGAGAGTTTCCATTGGACAAATTCAGGTATGTTTATCCCCGTTTGGTTCCGTTTGCTTTCGCTTTAAGAAACGTTTTTCAACAGAATCAACGGAATGAATACACCCCTGATCACACGCAAACACAGATCATTTTCAAAACAGCACGATCCCTTTGATCGTGGGATAATTCCTTCTGGTACCTACGTGCTCTCCTCCTCTCACCTTTAACCTTCACTTGTGGACTTCAGTGCACAACACATCAGCTGTCTGACCAGGCGAAAAAAAACCTTACCAAGCCAAACCTTCATATCATAACCACTAACTGCTACACACAGCCTACAATAGAGTACCACAGTATGAGTCATAATACCCATAACACCTAGCGGTCAAACAGGGAAATGGTTCCAAGTATTTTGGCAGAAATTCTCCCCCCACTTCTAATTTACTTCATTTTGTGGCTAGAGTCAAATACTTTCTGTGGCACATACGAGTCAAATACTTTCTATACTACAAACGTCACGTCAGGATAGGCAACCCGAAAGGAATAATTGATGCATGTGTGTTACATTAAACATAGATGAGGGAGTAAAATGTTGGCAAGCAATAAACATTTCAGAAATCCCAACTACTAGTCGAATAAGACATGGGAGAGATGATGAATTTTGATGATGAATTTTGGCAAAGAGAAGAAAAGAAAACTGCAGAGATACAGTGAGGCAAAAAAGTATTTAGTCAGCCACCAATTGTGCAAGTTCTCCCACTTATTTTCCACCATAATTTGCTAATAAATTCATTAAAAAATCCTACAATGTGATTTTCTGGATTTTTTTCTCTAATTTTGTCTGTCATAGTTGAAGTGTACCTGTGATGAAAATTACAGGCCTCTCTCATCTTTTTAAGTGGGAGAACTTGCACAATTGGTGGCGGACAAAATACTTTTTTGCCCCACTGTATATTGACTATGATAGCTGATATGAATGGTGAGTTGATCATCACATCAACGTTTATTCGTCACATGCACAGGATACAGGGTGTAAACAGTACAGTGAAGTGTTTACGTGCATCATATACACATTACAATACAATACGCCTGGTCTCGGAAGCTAAGCAAGGTCAGGCCTGGTTAGTCCTTGGATGGGAGACTGCCTGGGAATACCAGGTGCTGTCAGCATTTTTGTCCCTCATGGTACTGTACTCTTGTACTATTTAAATCCGGAAACAACCTATTACAGTTTTTCTCAATCGTCTACAAACATTTTTCTTGGAACAAGGTTGTCAAGTTTTTAGAACAGAGTCCATAAGACACAGAGCTGTTGCAAAACAGTAAATGGATTTTCAAAATGTAGACCATATATTAAATTGATTTTTGGAATAGGGAGATGGAATAGGGGCTTGCTCCGTCCACTCCACACATCGACCTGGTATTGCAGTACCTCCAGGAACGGTGCACCCCCTGCCGTTGTAAAGGAAAAGTAGACCAAGTTAACCGGGTGGTTATTTTATTAGAATCATGATGGATATTACATTTGAGGTAGTTAACTAGTGACTCCCCATCCCACAAGAGGGAGCGTAATTATCGACTGACACTAATTAGCATAACGCAATGGACATAAATATCCCTAGAAAATATTCATATTCATGAAAATCGCAAGTGAAATATATTGAGACACAGCGTAGCCTTTTGTTAATCACCCGGTCATCTCAGATTTTCAGAATATGCTTTACAGCCAAAGATAGGACAAGCATTTGTGTAAGTTTATCGATAGCCTAGCATAGCATTTTGTCCAGCTAGCAGCAGGTAACTTGGTCACGGAAATCAGAAAAGCAATCAAATTAAATCGTTTACCTTTGATGAGCTTCGGATGTTTTCACTAAGGAGACTCCCAGTTAGATAGAAAATGTTCCTTTTTTCCAAAAATATTATTTTTGTAGGAGAAATAGCTCCGTTTTTTCTTCATGTTTGGCTGAGAAATCGCCCGGCAATTGCGGTCACTGAAAACGCCGAAAAATATTACAAATTAGCTCCATAATATCGACAGAAACATGGCAAACGTTGTTTATAATCAATCTTCAAGGTGTTTTTCAAATATCTATTCGATAATATATCCACCGGGACAATTCGTTTTTCAGTAGGACAGATTGGTGTAATGGCTACCTCTGTATTTTACCCGAGAGTCACTCTGGCAGCATCAGGTGACCACTTGCGCAATGTAGCCGCTAAATGCGTAAAACTACGTCACAATGCTGTAGACACCTTGGTGAATACGGAGAAAAAGTAATCTGGTTGATAGCCCATTCACTGCTCAATATGGACGCATTGGAACGCAGCGCTTTCAAAACATGAGGCACTTCCGGATTGGATTTTTCTCAGGCTTTCGCCTGCAATATCATTTCTGTTTTACTCACAGACAATTTTTTTACAGTTTTGGAAACTTTGGAGTGTTTTCTATCCTAAGCTGTCAATTATATGCATATTCTAGCATCTTGTCCTGACAAAATATCCCGTTTACTACGGGAACGTTATTTTTCCAAAAATGAAAATAGTCAATGTCAATGATGACTAGATAGTGTTGGTCAAGTCAGTCACCTATTCTATTGATTATGACAGCTGATATGAATGGTGAGTTGATCATCAAATCAAAGTTTATTTGTCACACAGGATACAGGGTGTAAACGGTACAGTGAAATGATTACTTGCAAGCTCTCCTAAACAAAATATCCACAAATAGCTAAGTAATAAAGTTGTTAAAAAAATAAAATGGTTGATTGGAAATATATACACAATAACAATATACAGTATGAACTCTGTAATGTGTGTAAGTTATGTACTGGTGTCTTTACCTGTATGAGTGGCAGTCCATGTTATCTGATGTACAGTGGGGAGAACAAGTATTTGATACACTGACGATTTTTCAGGTTTTCCTACTTTAAAAAAATTACAGGCCTCTACATGCTTTGTATCATAAGTACACTTCAACTGTGAAAGACAGAATCTAAAACAAAAATCCAGAAAATCACATTGTATGATTTTTAAGTAATTCATTTGCATTTTATTGCATGACATAAGTATTTGATCACCTACCAACCAGTAAGAATTCCAGCTCTCACAGACCTGTTAGTTTTCCTTTAAGAAGCCCTCCTGTTCTCCACTCATTACCTGTATTAACTGCACCTGTTTGAACTCGTTACCTGTATAAAAGACACCTGTCCACACACTCAATCAAACAGACTCTAACCTCTCCACAATGGCCAAGACCAGAGAGCTGTGTAAGGACATCCGGGTTAAATTATAGACCTGCACAAGGCTGGGATGGGCTACAGGACAATAGGCAAGCAACTTGGTTACAAGGCAACAACTGTTGGCGCAATTATTAGAAAATTGGAAGAAGTTCAAGATGACGGTCAATCACCCTCGATCTGGGGCTCCATGCAAGATCTCACCTAGTGGGGCATCAATGATCATGAGGAAAGTGAGGGATCAGCCCAGAACTACACGGCAGGACCTGGTCAATGACCTGAAGAGAGCTGGGACCACAGTCTCAAAGAAAACCATCAGTAACACACTATGCAGTCATGGATTAAAATCCTGCAGCGCACGCAAGGTCCCCCTGCTCAAGCCAGCGCATGTCCAGGCCCGTCTGAAGTTTGCCAATGTCCATCTGGATGATCCAGAGCAGGAATGGGAGAAGGTCATGTGGTCTGATGAGACAAAAATATATATTTTTGGTCTAAACTCCACTCGCCGTGTTTGGATGAAGAAGGATGAGTACAACCCCAAGAACATCATCCCAACCGTGAAGCATGGAGGTGGAAACATCATTCTTTGAGGATGCTTTTCTGCAAAGGGGACAGGACGACTGCACCGTATTGAGGGGAGGATGGATTGGGCCATGTATCGCGAGATCTTGGCCAACAACCTCCTTCCCTCAGTAAGAGCATTGAAGATGGGTCGTGGCTGTGTCTTCCAGCATGACAACGACCCGAAACACACAGCCAGGGCAACTAAGGAGCAGCTCCGTAAGAAGCATCTCAAGGTCCTGGAGTGGCCTAGCCAGTCTCCAGACCTGAACCCAATAGAAAATCTTTGGAGGGAGCTGAAAGTCTGTATTGCCCCGCGACAGCCCCGAAACCTGAAGGATCTGGAGGTCTGTATGGAGGAGTGGGCCAAAATCCCTGCTGCAGTGTGTGCAAACCTGGTCAAGAACTACAGGAAACGTATGATCTCTGTAATTGCAAACAAAAGCTTCTGTACCAAATATTAAGTTCTGCTTTTCTGATGTATCAAACACTTATGTCATGCAATAAAATGCAAATTAATTACTTCAAAATCATACAATGTGATATTCTGGATTTTTGTTTTAGATTCCGTTTCTCACAGTTGAAGTGTACTTATGATAAAAATTAGACCTCTACATGCTTTTTTTTTTTTACACTAAGCTGTCAATCTCTATTTAAATATTTCTGTAAAGCCAATATTGAAAGACATTTCAATTTGCGTGATGTTTTGTTGTCTCTACCTTCTTGTCCTTTGTGCTGTTGTCATTTGCCCAATGTTGGCACCCTGTTGTTCTGCTGCAATGTTGTGTTGCTACCATGTTGTGCTGCCATGTTGTGTTGCAACCATGTTGTGTTGCCATATTGTGCTACTGCCATGTTGTGTTGTCATGTGTTTCTGCCATGATGTGTTGCTACCATGCTGTGTTGTCATGTGTTTCTGCCATGTTGTGTTGGCATGTTGTGCTGCTACCATGCTGTGTTGTCATGTGTTTCTGTCATGCTATATTGTTATCTTAGGTCTCTTTATGTAGTGTCGTGTTGTCTCTCTTGTCATGATGTGTGTTTTGTCCTAGATTTATATTTATCCCAGCCCCCGTCCCCGCAGGAGGCCTTTTAACCTTCTGGTAGGCCGTCATTGTAAATAAGAACTTGTTCTTAACTGACTTGCCGAGTTAAATAAAGGTGAAATAAAAGTTAAACAGAGGAATTGGAAGAGGTCCATTCCAGACACTTTTTATCGTGTAGAAAGAGTTACTCCTTTGCTTACGGCCATACTAGCCTGAAACCGCCCGACCTCGGCTGCTAAGCAGGGTTGGGCTTGTTTAGTACTTGGCCGGCTGACTGCCTGGGAATACCAGGTTCTGTACATTTCAGCATGGGGTGTCTTCTTTCCTTGTTTTATATTTAGAACATTCACATTGTAATGAAACAGGCAGGGAGCAGGTCTCGAACCCTCGACCTTCTAGCCCGAAGTCCAGCGCGCTATCGACTGTGACGCAAAAGCAATGCTCGGGAGGCAGAGTCGATATCCTCGCTTATAAACCCAGGGTCGTTACAATGTTCTGTCAGATCCAATTTGTAAGAGGTGGTGTGGTTGAAACCCTCTGCCATTATAGCACTTTATTAATGCTCCCTGACTTAACATGCCAGTATGGGACTCACCTATGAGTTAGTCTGGCTAACACAAAGTCCTGTTGTTGTTGTTGTTGTTGAGAGAACCAACCAATGTGTCGGCTCCAATTCTGAGCAAATGCTGTCTTTTTTACAAAAGGCCTCCTGTCTAGACCAGTGTGTCACAGCTCTAAAATAACGTGTCTTAAAACATGGAAGGCGGTCGGGAGGAGGCAAGATCAGGTCAAATCAAATCAAATGTATTTATATAGCCCTTCGTACATCAGCTGATATCTCAAAGTGCTGTACAGAAACCCAGCCTAAAACCCCAAACAGCAAGCAATGCAGGTGTAGAAGCACGGTGGCTAGGAAAAACTCCCTAGAAAGGCCAAAACCTAGGAAGAAACCTAGAGAGGAACCAGGCTATGTGGGGTGGCCAGTCCTCTTCTGGCTGTGCCGGGTGGAGATTATAACATAACATGGCCAAGATGTTCAAATGTTCATAAATGACCAGCATGGTCGAATAATAATAAGGCAGAAAAGTTGAAACTGGAGCAGCAGCACAGTCAGGTGGACTGGGGACAGCAAGGAGTCATCATGTCAGGTATTCCTGGGGCATGGTCCTAGGGCTCAGGTCCTCCGAGAGAGAGAAAGAAAGAGAGAATTAGAGAGAGCATATGTGGGATGGCCAGTCCTCTTCTGGCTGTGCCGGGTGGAGATTATAACAGAACATGGCCAAGATGTTCAAATGTTCATAAATGACCAGCATGGTCGAATAATAATAAGGCAGAACAGTTGAAACTGGAGCAGCAGCACGGCCAGGTGGACTGGGGACAGCAAGGAGTCATCATGTCAGGTAGTCCTGGGGCATGGTCCTAGGGCTCAGGTCCTCCGAGAGAGAGAAAGAAAGAGAGAAGGAGAGAATTAGAGAACGCACACTTAGATTCACACAGGACACCGAATAGGACAGGAGAAGTACTCCAGATATAACAAACTGACCCTAGCCCCCCGACACATAAACTACTGCAGCATAAATACTGGAGGCTGAGACAGGATGGTGTGTGGGTGGGTCCATTCTAGCCAATAAGAGGGCAACAATAGACACAACTCTGCATATAAATTGTTTTAGAAAAAAAAAAAGTGTCCGTGATGTCACGTGTCCTACTTTTATATATCAGTACACTCAGAAACACCTAAGCACGAGTGGGACTGGGGAGGAGATTAACATTTAGTTTTTCCCCCCCTAGAACCACACAAACCACAGCTGATTCAAATAATAAGAGCTTGATGATGAATTTATTATTTTAAGTCAGCTGTGTAGCGCTGGGGGCAAAAAAACTAAAACGTTCAACCCTTGGGATCCCCAGGACCCAGTTTGGAAAAAGGCCGCTATTGGACAGACACTTCAAAACGTGGCCTGCTATTGGACACACTTCAAAACGCGGCCTGCTATAGGACAGACACTTCAAAACGCGGCCTGCTATAGGACAGACACTTCAAAACGTGGCCTGCTATAGGACAGACACTTCAAAACGTGGCCTGCTATAGGACAGACACTTCAAAACGTGGCCTGCTATAGGACAGACACTTCAAAACGTGGCCTGCTATAGGACAGACACTTCAAAACGTGGCCTGCTATTGGACAGACACTTCAAAACGTGGCCTGCTATAGGACAGACACTTCAAAACGCGGCCTGCTATAGGACAGACACTTCAAAACGCGGCCTGCTATAGGACAGACACTTCAAAACGCGACCTGCTATAGGACAGACACTTCAAAACGCGACCTGCTATAGGACAGACAATTCAAAACGCGACCTGCTATAGGACAGACACTTCAAAACGCGACCTGCTATAGGACAGACACTTCAAAACGCGACCTGCTATAGGACAGACACTTCAAAACGCGACCTATCTGTTTCTACACGTACTACTGCACGTCTGAGCTCCAGAAGCCCAGGCCACTTTGGAGAATTTAAACTATGAATGAAACACAGAACACGTATTGGAATTGTTTAGTAAACCAGATGAAGAAATAATTGAAAAGTTAGAGTAGACCTATGTTCAGAGATTAACTTCCACAATCTATGTTTACAAGCCATTCAAAATGTATTTCATGTGACGTTAAAATGGTGAGAGGCCAGTATGATTTTAACCCCTTGGGTACCTTACAATCACAGCAATCCTGAAACTGCCGGGTAGGGCAACAGGTACGCATGCTTTTTCCTCGTGTGTATGTTTTCTTCAAATGATGACACTAGTGCAGACCTCTGCGTAGTTTGATCTGTCGACCTAACGAGCTACATGTATTTGGGTCAGAGAAGACATTGTTTTCCTGTACCTTTAAGAGTGGGGCGCAGTGTGCAGGACTACACTGGGGACGTAATTCAAACACTTGGCTCCTCCTAATTTTACGGTTTCGTTTCCTGGAGTTCGAGCCTGTCGTGTTGTTGACAAAAAAACGTAACAAATATAGTTTTTTACTGGGCAAAATGGGTCAGTCGTTGCCGACCCCGGACTGCGAGCCCTCGGTGTGTCCTTTGTGCCACGGTATGTGTCGGAATCCGACTGCGCTGAGATGCAAACATATTTTCTGCTACTGCTGTATACAGGAGTTATGGAGTGGTTCGCCCACCGGTCCATACTACTGCCCCGAGTGCAAGGAGGAGTACAAGACATTACCGGTGGGGTTCAAGAGAGACACTACCGCAAGTCCGTGGCGACATGAAGCGCCTGCACATACACGCACCAGCTCAGCCACAGGTAACTTCCCGAATTCACCAGACACTTCTGCCCATGCGCAATTAGGCTGGGGACAACGATACAGGGGTTTATTCATTACGCCGATTCTGTTGCAAAACGTTTGGTCTGTTACAAAACGTTTTGCAACACAAACCGTTTATTTCAAACGGAAAACCTTTTGCAACGAAAACGAGAATTTAATATTGGACCAATTCTGATAGGTCCCTCCACGCTTCATTCCGTTTGCTCTGTTTGGTTCATAAACGGTAAACGGTTTCCGTTCCAAGACGTAATAAATACACCCCAGGTTCGCTGACTAGTCATGGGAACGAACATTTCCAAAGTTAGGCTACTGCTGGGGAAGATGTACCTGTGTAATGGTACTAGGCCTACAGTTTAAAACAATAACACATCGTTAACACATTGTTTTAATATGGTGGTGATGACTTGGCTATGATAGAAACATTAACAACAATATTACGCTATATTGACTGACGCACACGAGTAACGACACAGGTCAAAGTCTACTGAAGTCCATTGACTTGCCTTAAAATCAATCGACCTTATTCTATCTTAAAATAATATGATATTTATGATATTTCCCATCATTTTGTAACTCTGCATCATTGGGAAGGGCTTGTAAAGCAAGCATTTCGCTTAAAGTCTACACCTGTTGTATTCTGTGCTGTGACAAATACAATTTGATTTAGCTAGGTTTGTGTCCTTTTGATGTAACCTAAGTAGGCCTAATCACTACTAATTTATTTGTGTTATGTATGTTGTGTTGGGTATAGAAGGCAGAGCCAATGAAGAGGATGTCATTGAGATAAATTTGGCGGGCTGGACCCTTGGGAAGAGAGCCTCCATCTCTCAATCCAAGCGTCTGTTAGGGAAGAGACCAGCCAGTTCTCCTGTCCCAGGAGGCCATCTTCACGACAACAAGAGACAAGCCACTGGCAGCTCCTCTTCCTCCCACTCCAGGGGACGGTCTGGTGACCGTAAGAGACCCGCCACTTCCTCTTCCTCCTCTTCAGCCAATCAGAACACGTCGTCTGACGTCGAGTTGTCCAGTGAGGAGGAGGTGCCAGCAGCACCATTCTCCTTAGCAACCAAACCGCCTAGTACTGCGTCCGTCGCCGTCAGAGGTCCGGACCTGACACGTGATAGGTCTAGGTCCCCTAGGAGAGACCCACCCATTGAGCTGGATGAACCCCCTGCTGCAACAGAACCTCTTACAAGAGAACCACTGAATGACCCTAGAAAATCACCTGAAGCAGAAGCAGGTCACATGACCAACACATCGCCAAGAAGAATCACCACCGTTGAGCTGGACCCACCTCCACCCCCTGCAAGAGATCCGTACACACCCGCCAAGAATCCTGCTGAAACGACCATAACAACCCATTTACGTTTAGTCACCCCTACGAAGGAGAAGCCTGTTGAAGCTGAGCGGGAGCCTCTTCCAGAGATCTCCAACAGATCTGGTCCAATCGGCACCTTTACCTCTCCTACCCGTGCTACCAACAACCTGTCCCCTGGACGTACCAACCTGTCCCCCAGCCTGGCTCGTCAAACCTCTAGGGAGACCTTCCTACCCTGCCACTATTGCCCCAGCCAGGGCTCTCTCCCTACGGTGAAGACCTGCCTGGTGTGTGGAGCCTCCATGTGCTCCGACCACCTCCGGCCTCACCTGGAGTCCCCTGTCTTCCAGAGCCACACCCTGGCACACCCTGGTGTGGAGGACACCTCACCCTGGAGGTAAAGTTTCACTCTTATTTGGGGAGAATCTCAATTGAATTTCCTTTTCTGAGCTGCACAAAGTGAAATTCCTAACAACTTTGGACGGTATTTGCAGTAAAGTCTTGAATTCCTGTAAATACTTTGTGTTTCAACATTTCATTTTAAAGTTGACGATTGTTTTATTTAATTTATTATATGACAAATCATTAAACAACTGGCAGCAAGCTGAAGTATAACTTACATTGTCATCAGGTGCCCGGAACACCAGGAGATGAACCGAATCTACTGCCGTCAGTGTAGTGTGTGTGTCTGTACCGTGTGTACCGTGATCGGGTCGCACCGGGACCACGCTTGCGTCAGCATCAGAGAGGCCGAGAGGGAGCTGAGGGTGAGAAACAGAGGAGTGTTTACCAAACACACATACCAACACACCACAAAAATACCTGATCACATCCCAGTTGTATGAGCCGTAGTATTAATGTTGTCTAAGGATCGTTAGTGGTGAATAAACATATCACACGCGTTATAGTATAAATACGTGTTCCAGAGAGCTAAAGCATGTTTTCTATTGACGGCAGGATGACGGCACTGTGTTTTTGTCTTGCAGGGGAACCTGAAACAGGAGATGAAGAAGATGCAGGGAGCGGAACAGTCTTTAATCAGCAGAGTGACTGAGATGACAGAGAAGAAACAGAGATTCCAGGTAAGAAGGACAGGACCTCAGTTGGACCAGGTATTTTTTTTTTAGGTCTGACCTGACGCAAAAGCCTAATAATGTACACACCCTGTATCCCTCTAAATCAAATGTTACAGTTCACCTTACAGTGAAATGCTGAATACAACAGGTGTAGTAGACCTTACAGTGAAATGCTGAATACAACAGGTGTAGTAGATCTTACAGTGTAATGCTGAATACAACAGGTGTAGTAGACCTTACAGTGTAATGCTGAATACAACAGGTGTAGTAGATCTTACAGTGTAATGCTGAATACAACAGGTGTAGTAGACCTTACAGTGAAATGCTGAATACAACAGGTGTAGTAGATCTTACAGTGAAATGCTGAATACAACAGGTGTAGTAGACCTTACAGTGAAATGCTGAATACAACAGGTGTAGGTAGACCTTACAGTGAAATGCTGAATACAACAGGTGTAGTAGATCTTACAGTGAAATGCTGAATACAACAGGTGTAGTAGACCTTACAGTGAAATGCTGAATACAACAGGTGTAGTAGACCTTACAGTGAAATGCTGAATACAACAGGTGTAGTAGACCTCACAGTGAAATGCTGAATACAACAGGCGTAGTAGACCTTACAGTGAAATGCTGAATACAACAGGTGTAGTAGACCTCACAGAGAAATGCTGAATACAACAGGTGTAGTAGACCTCACAGTGAAATGCTGAATACAACAGGTGTAGTAGACCTCACAGAGAAATGCTGAATACAACAGGTGTAGTAGACCTTACAGTGAAA